>NW_025395217.1:0-9364 GCF_016433145.1 Gracilinanus agilis | reverse complement strand
AAATAATAAAAGGAAAAAATCAAATATTCTATTGAAAATAAAAAGAAAAGCAATAAAATGAAATTAAAAATAGTTCAGGAATTCAATATGTCAGCCAAAACAGTGTCCACTTGTCTAAGGACTTTTATGTCCAATGCATGTGATAGGTTACAATCAATTAGTGTCAATAGAAGGTACTCTCTTTACATGTGAGCAATGAATCCAAGAGTCCTTTTCTCCAATTTTAATAGCTATTGAAGTGGTTAACAATACTTGAAACGGACATTGCCATCTCTAGGCTTGGCTCTTAATCCACTGAGCCACCCAGATGCCCCTCCCTTCTCTGGGCCTGGGATGCAATGAAATTGAACTGTGAGGGGTTGAATGCATTTATTTTGTATGTACACTCTTATGCCAAAGGAGACTGCCCCCTAATTTGCTTTTTGTCAATGAACCTAGCAATCACTGGTTTTGTTCTTGTTCTCTTTTATTTCCCTTTTATCCCCAAATTATTGTAATTTCCCCTTACTAAATACAATATTGTATGTACTTCTGTTTGGAGATCTTCAGAGATATAAGTTGGTTATGTGTATTGATTCCATGGAGAAACTAGGAATGTAAATCTGGGAGATTTCTTTATGCTCATTTCCATGGGACTCACGGGGGGATTGTATAATTAGGATCTGTACCCTAAAACTACAACTCCCAGAATCCCACTCCCCTTTCTCACATTATGTGCTGACATAGGAAGAATATAAATTTTGGCCCGCCTCTTGTTCTCTTCTCCTGGATTGTAAACTTTGGTGGAGTGGGCCTTTCAAACAGGCAAGGAGAACTTAGTCACATGGTCTTAATTTTGTTTATTAATAGGGTTTTTTATACTTCTATTTCCTTTTATTCCTCCTACTTCAAGTGATTATTAATAAACTTTAGAAAATATAATACTTGGAGTTATCAGATATCAATTCAAACGTTATATTTGCATTGCTTTCATTTTTCTTCCCCTATTTTCCTTTGCCTCTCTTAGTTGGTCTTTGAAGTCTTTTTTGAGCTTTTTCAGAATATGTGTCCAATTCATATTTTTCTTTTGGACTTTGCTTGTGTTTGCATTGCTTTCACTGTCCCCTTTTGTGTCTGTACCTTGCTCTTTGTCTCCATAATTTTTTTTAGTTAGGTGCTTTTTAGTGTTGTCTGCTTATTTTTCTGCCTTTTTTAGATAGGCTCTGTTTTCTGGGAGGTTAGGGTACTCTCTTAAACTTTAGTCCTTCCTTGATCCTACTCTTAGGATTTTTTCTGGGTTTCTTCCAGTTGCAGTTCTTCCAAGATGGTATGATGGCCTGAGGGCTGGGAGCTCTGAGGGCCACCTCTCATTGCTAATTCAATTAGTCCTTGAGATGCTGATAGCTTAGAGACTTGCCAAAGGCTGGGCATAAGCTTTTGGCCTTAGTCTAAGTCCATGTCAAATGAGCATTGGTTAAAAAACAAAACACAATATATGAAGTATATAAATGAAGGAACACAAGAGGACTTAAGTGGAACAGGATAACTATCTTCAAATATTAGACAGGATGCCATATGGAGGAGACATTATCTGTTTGAACCCTGATAACAGAAATAGAGAACATTGGTAGAAATTGCAAATTTGGGTTCAACCATAGAGGAAATTATATAAATTAATTTTGTTTTAACCTTAGAGAAAAACTAAGCAAAACAACACATTTCCTAAGAATTAAGCACCTTCTGAAAGGGAAATGAGTTCCCTTTTGAGGTAGTGGGGACTCGCTAATTAAAGAGCTTCAAGGAAGGATAGATCAATCAATCAACATGTGTTACTGCCTACTATATTCCAGGAACTATGCTCTGTCCAGAGGATACAAAAAAGAGACATGAAACAATTTCTTCCCTCAAGGAGTTTATAATCTAACAGAGGAGACAGCATGTAAATAAATATCTATATATGAAATATAAATGGCATAAATAGGAAATAATTTACAGAAGGAAGGTACTAGAATTTAAAGGGGTGAAGAAATGCTTCAAGTCAAAGATGAGATTTTAATTGGGTATTAAGAGAAGCCAGGGAGGTCAATAGGTAGAACAGTTGACTACTTATGAGTTTTGTGGTTCAGGGGATTCTTTTTTAGGAAGTGATTGGATAAGATTCTGTGAGAGCAATAGATGTATAGAGCAAGGCAACTGAACTAATCATCACTTTTACCACAGTATTCAAGTTTTAACTAATTCTATAGCTAGTCTAACTGATATAAATTCAGACTGGTGACCAAAACTGATGAAAGCCTTAGATTTTTAATTCATATACTCTAAAAGTAAATAACCCAAAATTGTATTCTGAAATGTCTGGAGTGATGTTTTACATTTTCTGGGAAGAAGTATATATGTTAATTCTTTAATGAGAGAGTAGATTTTTTGCTGGATTTTGTTAACCACTTGACTTTCCAGTTAAAGTGAAGCTAGGAAAACTTGGGATTATAAAATAATATAACCTCAAATATCTGAAATATGAGAGCATCTAGTTACAGATGAACTCTGCAGATGATATATTTGTGTGTCATACCTTGGTATTTTGTTTCTCCAGACCTCCTTTAGCTATTACTCTCTGTTGAAGACAGTTTCAAAAAGGGCATTTTAGAAAACTTTGGAAGAAAAACATAAAGCATACATAAAGACAACAATAAAGAGATTCTATTGTTCATGCCCCTGCTTTTGGTAAGGTGGGTAATACCTATCCCATCCCAGATAGAGGAGAACCTATTCTAGACTTCCAGATATGATGCTTCTACACAGTCAGCCAATACACATTTATTGTGCATACTGTACAATGTGGCAAGCATTGTGCTAAGCACTGAGGATACAAAAAAGAAGCAAAAGACAAGGTAGAGGGTCCTAGACATCAGGGAAAGTCAAAGAAAATGTCTCAGCCAAGATAAGACACATGGAGTGTCTTATAGAATATCCAGAAGGCCAGTTTTGGAGTTGAAGGATATTTACCCTTTACACCCTACCACCGTAAGATGGTTAGAAAAATTAGAGTAAGAAGGAGGAAAAATTTGGAATATAGAAGACTATTAATTTGCGAAGTGATTTGAATGCCAAAAATAGGATTTTGTGTTTTATCCTGGAGTTGATAGGGAATCACTGGAGTTTATGGATGAGTTTTTTTTAATCCTTTATAGAAGATCATATATATATATATATGATAGTGAGACCTGTGCTTTAAGAAAAATCACTTTGGTGGCTGAATGATGGATGACATGGAATAGTGAGAGACTTGAAGCAGGCAGACAAAGTAGCAGACTATTGCAATAATGTAGACATCAGATGATAAGAACCCATAACAGTAAGATGGCAGTATCAGAGGAGAGAAGTGTGTATGTTTAAGAGATTTTGTCAAGGTGAAACTCACAGGTCTTGGCAACAGATTGAATGTGATGGGTGAGAGATAATGGGACAGTCAAAAATGACACTTAGATTCTATATCTTTCCTCTTGACCCACCTCAAACCTTAATTTTTGATGCGAGAAGTTTTTAGAGACTAATATCTAATGAAAACTTTTCATTCTGTGTAATCCATTTCCTCTTGTCCTGCTTTTAACAGAAACAGAGAACTGTTCACCATCTTTCATATGACATAATACTCTTCCACATAACTTAACAATATTAAATCTCCCCTTTTCAAGATTTCTAATCTCTAGACTACAATAATACGAATTTCCTAGTTTTATTTTCTGAGGCTTAGTCATCTTTGTCTTATTTACAGGTTTTTCACATGTTGCTTGTGGATCTTGATTCTTATGGATTCTCATGGAGGCTGTTTCTGCGACCCTCTAATCAATCCCTTCAAGCCCTCCTCAGCTAGAAAAGAGCCATTTCCTTTAAATCCACCTGTGACTGGCTCTTATTTCAGCTGAGGTTTTGCAATCAAACCTAATCAAGGGAAATACAGTGAGCCCTGGATTCCCAGCTTTGGATTATACCATTCCTGTTGCTAGTCTTATTCTGATCATGTAACTTTGAAGGGCTAGGGTGGGAGGTCATTCAGTAATTTAGTTCTAATCTTGTTCCTTATGACCGAAATGCCTACTTTGTAGCATGCCTTTTCAAATGTCTAGGTTTAAGTCTTCTTCCCTCACATTTAATATTGTGAACACTCCATCTATGATAAGCATCTGGCTTCATTTCTCCATTTTTGCCTTTGAATTGTAGACTAATACTGGGCTTCAGTCTGTATGACTGACATATGAAGTCCTTGACTACTCAGCCTGACTGCGGAGGTATATATCATCTGTGGTATGCTGTTAGACTTGCCTAATGACTACCTCGTTTTTTTTGTGCTATTTCCTTATTGTATTAGGAAGAAATTTTGGTATTCATATAGATTAGTCTTATTCATCTGAAACTTCATTTTTTTCTCACTGAATTTCCTGTGTTTTTTTCCTATCTTTAAATTTCATCCATGTGTGTTTATTAAATCACTTTCTATTTACCAAGGTCATTTTCAATCTCAGCTTCTGAGGTGCTAACTATTCTTCTCAGCATGGTGTCTTCAACAAATAATGAGCATACTTTCTATTTCATTATTCATTTTAATGATGAACATCAAATAATATTTAGCCGAAGACAGACCAATGGGATATTCTGCCTGTGTTCTCCTAACTTAACTTCATTTAGCAACTTAAGAACAATTGTCTAATTGCGTACTATTATCTATTAATCAAGAATATATATAGTTATTGAGCACCTACTAAACACTTAACAACTAAGCACAGAGATGCACATGAAGCAGTATTGAATGACTGACAACAGAATATTGTGAAGTGAAGTAACATATTATAGAAACAAAACATTTTGCTTCAAAGTCTTAACATCGTAGAATTAGTGTTGGAATGGAACTGAGAATATGTTTATCTAATCAAGTCCCTTATTTTACAGATGAGGAAACAGAGGCATTGAGAGGTTAAATAACTTGTTCAAGGCCAGTGACATTTTGAATCCCAGTCTTCTTAAATTCTGAGCCACTGTGACTTCCACTATCTCATACTCTTTCCCTTTAAAATCCACTAATTTTGTCCTCATTTTAGTCTATAAATTATATTCTATAAATAGGAAGTAGGTACACCTATTTCTATACACATATGTGTACATGTAATATATATATATATATACATGCATACAAGTATATACATACACACATACAAATATGTATAGACACTCACATTCATACATTTATGAACCAGATCTATTATTTCCTAGTAAGGAAATTTTCTCTAAAAGTAGAAAAGTAGAAATTAGACTTCCTTACAAAAGATAATTAGAAAATTGGCTAGGATTGATGGTATGGTTGATGTGTTCTTGGTAGACTATAACATGATCCTTAGCAGGTTAAGATCCAAGAAGTATTTCATCAATTACTACTGATAACAATTCCAAGAACCATAGCTCTCTTAATGTCAGCACTATTTCATTTGCTTTGTTGCCTGAAATCACACCACTGACTCAAAGTGATCTTGCAGGTCACAAAAAAAAACTTGTATCTATGAAGATCATTCAGGTATGGCAATATAAATTCAGTGTCCAACTACCACCACAACCACCGCCACTACTACTACTGCTATTACTACTATTCCTCCTCCTCCTCTTTCTCCTCTTTTTCCTTCTTCTACCATTACCACAATCACTTTGATTACTACTGTGGCTGCTGGTACTTGCTATTGTGTCATCTGGCAGAATATGCTAAGGACAATAATCTTTTCCATCCACTCCATTCATCTCTCTTTCCTAAATTAAAATGATGACAAAAGTCTCAATAACCATATGTATAATAGAAAACAAACAAAACAAAACCCACTGAATATGATTTTGATTATTTTATTTTATGATGTCTCATTGAGTCATTAATTTCAACTTAACCAATTCTAAATTTAAGGAGTTATATTCTTCAGTAAGGTTTTGTATTTCTTTTACCATTTGGTCACTTGATTATTTTTTCAGTATGTTTGTGACTCTTTTTTTTTTTAACCCTTGTACTTCGGTGTATTGTCTCATAGGCGGAAGAGTGGTAAGGGTGGGCAATGGGGGTCAAGTGACCTGCCCAGGGTCACACAGCTGGGAAGTGGCTGAGGCCGGGTTTGAATGTAGGACCTCCTGTCTCTAGGCCTGACTCTCACTCCACTGAGCTACCCAGCTGCCCCCTGTGACTCTTTTTACCAACCTGGAAATTCTCTTTTCCTAATTTCCCTTCAATTCTCCTTCCTTTACCCAATTTTTCCTCGATGGTTTTTAAAAATCATTTTTATCCTTTTAAAATCTTTTTAGCTCTTTTGGGAATTCTTATTATCTATGTATAATCTCTATATATTTTTCTTTATTAAATTCTTTGCTGGTAGATGTTTTCAAGTCATTAGATTCTGAGTTCTTCTCTTGAGCTTCCTTGTCACCATTAATATGTATAGTTTTTGATCAGATTCTTTTTGGTTGTTTGGTCATTTTCTACCTACTTCTTGATTTTGGGCCTTCCTTCTGCTAGAGCTCAGCTCTGGTCACCTCTGATGGAGATGCTTTGCTCAAATTTTTCTTTATTATTTCCTTTTCTTTCAGAAATTGACCTGAGGGCCTGTAGCTTGCTGGTGTTTCTATTGTGATGAGAGAGGTACACTCACTGCTCTTTTGGTCTGTGCTCAGTTCCTTACCCAGGAAAATTGCCATTCTGAATTCTCTTCAATATCAGTGTCAATAATTTCTGTGGCCGTTTCTAGGAGAGGTTTTGGAGTAAATTTGGCAGTTGTGACCTTTCATTCTGTCATCTTGACTCTTTTTATGTAAAGTTCTTTAAAGGAATGTTGCCAGATTAAAATAGATATGGATTTCCATGGCCATAGAAAACCACAAATTATTATTATTATTATTTGTCTTAGTGGATTAAAAAAATTGTTAAACAATTTATTCTCTCATTTAGACTACTCTTCTCTCCAGGCCCAAAATTTGACATTTCTGCTTTAAAATGCCCCTCAGTACTCGTTAGCATTTCCAATTTTTTTATCCAGATTGCTTTAATTATATACCCCACCTCTAAAATGCCAGCATTTGAAGTAAATATACTTTTAATTTTATTATTATTTTTGTATTTAATGACTAAAATTGCAATAAGGATATGGAGCCAACAAATGAGATTCCATCAGGAGAATGGCAATAATTGAGACTCATTGTAGTATAGGGGAAAGAATGCTAGATTTAGTGTCAAGGGATCTATTTTCAAATCTTGACTCTATTGTTATTAATAGCTATAGGAACTTAGGCATTTTTTCATCTATCAAATGAAGGAAATGAATTAGATAATTTTAAAGATTTATTCCATTATATACCATATATTCTTTATATTTAAGTCAATATGCTATTTATCTTTTTAAATGTCTAATCTATTAATTACAAAGTTGGTTAAACATCGAAAGTAACAACTGTTTCTCTAAAGAGCATCAATAATTACAATCCTCTGTAAAACCCTCCAAAAAAGTAATTGGCATTATTATAATGCTATTACTATGTAGATCATTATTCATGTACAATGTTTAAGCTACCTTAGAGGCTAAGTCAGATTGGTAAGTTAGTCTACAAATCAAAGGAAAAATAACTGAAAAACAAACTTTTAGAATATGTAAGGGTTAAAATAGGGGTTTGACAAAATAAGAGAGCAGCTTTTAATAATTTAAGTTTTAATGAGAATATAGTAGAGTTGTAAATTAATATTATCCCTTTAAGTCAGAGAAAAGAAACTTCTAGCAGCTTTTAACAATTAACAATTTAGTTTAACTAAAATACAATAAAAGAATATAATATAGGAAAGGAAATATAGGAAAGAGGTAAAGAAAGAAAATTTCCTAATGTCTATACTAGTTATCGTGTAACTACCTATAACTATCTATATTTACTACCTAAAACTGCCTATATCTACCTGTCTATAACTACTGCTAATAATAACTATCCCACAAAGTTCCAACCCAATCCAGCCCAATCAAAACCCACCCAATCAGAGTTTAATCCAACCCCAATTAGGTCTGTCAACTAAAAAAAAAGAGTATGGGGGAGAGAGAGCCAGATGGGATAGTGGTTGATCCACTTAGGGATCTCCCTCAATACCCAGCTAGGATCTCTGGGTATTCTAACCTCTGGTTAATGAGAGTGAAGCAGAATCACTTTCTCTCAGTAGGCCAACTGCTGAAACATATTGGAGACAATTGACATAAAATTATTATCTCTTTTATTATAAGAGGGGATACAAACTGAGGATCAGAACAAGGGGTTCCTAACTCTAAGAGATCTAGCTATTCACCAAAAAACCCTCTACATCCCTCACAAGAGGGAGCCTTTGAGTCTTCTGGATAACTTACTAGCTCCCTAGTTCTATCTAGGTGTTCCCCAAAAGCTGACTAAGCTGCCTATCTATGACCCTCAGTAGTTAGTTTGATATAGTCCAAAAGCTGTCTCCAAAACCCATTAGGATTGCTGTCAAATGGCTAAGTCCACCCCAGGAGGGTCTGACCCCTGAGGAAAAACCTCAGAGCAGACCTGACAGGATTTTTAGATAAAAGCCTTCTGGAAAGCACAGTAGGTATGATCAGATCCTTTTCTAGATATTCTTGGTCAAACAGAGTACCTCCAAAGATGATTTAGGGGTTTCTCCTTCTCCACAGTCAGGTTGAGGTAGCTAAGCTCCAACAAGCTGCCTTTCCTCCACCCTTCCAGATAGGAAAAGCCCTATGGCCTCCAGGAAGTCATTGACTCACCCAGTTGTCACTTCCAAACTGTTTCTCCTCTGCCTTCTGCCTGCTAAAATCTTTTCCCTTGAGTTCCTGGTATGTGCCTTAAAGACAGCCTTCCACTTGTCTTAAATCTTATCCTCTCTCTATGCTTTCCCCATTACACAATGAAGACCAGTCACCTTGCAAAACGTTCAAGAAAGAAAAAAACTAACAGCCCAAGCCAGAAGCCAAAAAGCCTTCTCAGTAAGCTCAGGGCCACCTTTTATATCCCAGCAACTAAACACCAACCACCAACTCATGCCCAGCAGTCAACTTTCCTGCACTGCCAGCCCTGTCAGAAACTGAGAGGACAACCAACTCACGCTGGCCCCCTTTTTCTAAACTTCTCCTACCTCCCTTCCTGTCTCTATGGTTTTTTTCCTTCCTGTCTCTATGACTTCTACTTCCTGTCACTGTGGACTGATTAATCCCTACACATTTCTATAGTAAGAGGACCTCTCGGTCCCTGGTTAAATTAAAAAGAAAAGGAATAAGGAATTCTTTTTTACAAATACAATTATTTTTCTAGGGGAATTGGATCTCAAAAGTAGGTAAGTAACATTAGATGACAAAAT
>NW_025395216.1:0-4067 GCF_016433145.1 Gracilinanus agilis | reverse complement strand
AAGGAAAGGAAAGGAAAGGAAAGGAAAGGAAAGGAAAGGAAAGGCTTGACCAAATTTACAAACATCTGGATTAGACTACCAAGCTCATTCCTGGGTCTAGTTTGATGTCTAAACAGAAAGGATAAAAAATGAGCAAGTACCTTCAGCCAATCTTATTCTCTATTATTTCTAAATGCCAATGACACTAAATAATTTGAGCTCTGCTGAACAACACAGATCTCAAGGACTTGGGGCTCAGCACAAACCCCAAACTTCCCAAACAACTGCACAGAGAAAGTCACAGACCCACAATTATACTAACAAATAGAACAGCAGGCTTTGTGCTATTTTAAAACCCTCCCCTTGTTTCTGGGGGGGAAGGAGCAGTCCTTTAATAATAGACTTCAGTCTCCTATATAAAGGAGGTTGGAGTGAAAAGCTAGCTTCCCTTTACAAGCACACAGGCAACTTTACCTATTTTTAATCTTATTTAAAGTTTTATTGTGCTCAGAATGATTGTTTGTCAAGGATCCAAAAATAAGGAGAATATGTAACCTTAGAGTTGGCCCAGACCAGAAATACAATAATCACCCCATGTCTGAAATCTAACCTTAAGAAAAACGCTGCTGAACACAGATAATATTGGCGTCCAATTAGGTTTTTTAAATAACCTTTACCTTGAAAGAAAACAATAAAAAAATTGACTTTGAAAAAATAAGAAAAGGAAACTCCCCTTAGGGTAGTTAAGGGAAGTGTTGTTCAGTTTGTTAAAAATTACTCAAAACTTGATATGAAAATAAGGTGGCATTGGAAGATGAAGTTCATATAAAATAATACATAACTCAGAAAAACAAATCTATCTGTAAATTAATGAGAAATGGCTACTTTATATTAAGAAAGGCAAAGAATTTCTAGGCCAGGAGATAAATGTTCAATATTTGGCAGCAGGCCAAGTTTTTTTTTTTTCATCCTTTGTTTTCAAAGTGAACTGATGGCATCACTGGGTGATGTTTTGACTTGTGTGTGAATTGGATCTAAGTGAGACAGGGATCTACAAAGTCATCAGCATCACTCTCTCTTTTGGAGCAACAGAAGTTTACTGACAAAAGTCAGGACAGCTGGTGATGGTCGAGGATGCAGTGGATGACCTTGGCATCTTCAACATCTGACCAAGTTCTAAAAGGTCCGCAGTGCCTACTTCAATTGCCTTCATAGCCATTGGAACAAATTATTTTCACTTGCTCATTCCACTAGAGGAAGTCTTCACAACTTGAGGCAGACACTCCCATAACTCACCTATATGTTTATGTAGCCTATCAGTTATCCTCTACCTGGCTTAGGTCACTTGCCAAGACAGTTTTATCAGGATGTGGCCACTGGGCATACTATAGCTTCTTAGAGCCACAAGTGAAAGTAGGGGGAAAGATGACTAACAAAGATGGATGGGTAGGCTTGAAAAGGCTCAGCAAGCTCTCACACCAGAAGGTGCTAATCCTTCTGGAACACCCATACACACCTTTTTTTGTTAAGTCCCTTCTCAATGTAGGCATTGGAGGAATAAATGAAGAAGGTTGGAAGGACAACATGGTATGATGTCACTTATTGTTAAAAACAGGTGGTAAGGTCTGTCTATAAGGTGTTGACAGGGAAAGTTTGTCCAAATGACCAGCAGTTGATTAGTGGACCAAATGAGTGATGGATACAACAAGTGACACATCTCAGTTGTCAAGAGGTTCAAATAAGATGGTACCATAAAGAGCTTAGTTTAAAGCAGGGGGTAGGGAGGAGAGAGCTAAGCAACAGACATTGCTGTTTTGTGAGGGGTTTGGAGCAGAAGTGCAATCAGCAGTCCCTATCTGACCTGGGATCTTGGAGAGTGGTGAAAGTTGTAAAGGCTGAAGACATCATTTTGCAAGTGAACTCTGAGTAGGGAAGAGGCCTGTGTTCTGGTGGACAGTTTGCAGGCATATTTCCTTACCTGGTTACTTTTGGATCATCGGCTGTGGAAGAGTTCGTTCCTGGTATCCTGAAGACATCTCTGGATGAGTTGTGAGAACCCAAACCCAAGCCCTCTTCCTCACGTCCTTAGCCAAGCTGTCAAACCCGGCAGAAGTTAGGTTGTCTAAGGAACTTACCCTTTTGACTCCAGTCCTGGGCAATTAGACATAGTTTCACCTCACCCCCTCTCCTATCCTCTCAAAAAACAATTAAACTGTTTCCCTGTGTGTATTCTTCGTACCTTGAAGTTCCCATAGTGTGTGTATTTATTATACTCTGAGTTTATCCCTTGTCTAGATAAATGTCAATAGTCATTTCCCTTAACAGCTAAACCCAGTTTCCCTAACTTGTTAAGTCCCCATCTATTGTCCATTCCTATCTCCTACTCACCCTTCTGAACCCACTTATAATATTTAAATTAACTCCCCTGGTTTTCCCCATAAAACTACTTACCTCCCTGGCTTCCTTTAAGTATCAACTAAAATTCCACCTCCCATAGGAAGCCTTCCTTCTCTTAATGATTTTTTCTTTATCCAGTATAAAGCTTGCTTTACATATGTAAATACATATTCTTTTTCATGTTGTCTCTATTTTTTAGATTATCAAGTCATTAAGGACAGGGAATGTCTTTTGTCTCTTTAAATCCTCAGCACTTAGCACAATGGTTAGCACATAGTAGGCTCTTAATGTGTATTGAATGAAGAAAATTTTTTAAAAAATAACTCATAGATGATAAAAAAAATATTTAGTAGTAATGATACAGCACTTTGAGGTGTTTAATCATCTCATCCAGTCATGTCTAAATCTCACTGATATCATTTGAAGTTTTCTTGGCAAAGATCCTAGAATGGTTTGCCATTTTCTTCTCTAGCCCATTTCACAGATGAGGAAATTGAACTAAATTGGGCTAAGTGACTAGCCCTGGGTCACACACAGTGTCTAAGTTCATATATGAATTCAGGATTTCCTGACTGTATGTCTGTTACTGTCTCTACTGTGCCACCCACTGCCCTCGCTTTGAGGTTTACAAAATGCTTTACCTGTATTAGATCATATGATTCTCCACAATAACCCTGAGAGGTATGTGTAATTATCTCAGTTTAGTAGAGGAGGAAATTGAGGCTTAGCTAGGTGAAATGATCTCACAGTTTCCAAGTGTCTAAGAGAATACTTGAATATAGGCCTTCTTGACTGACTTTATGTCCAAACTTACCCCATAAGTCCACAGTATCTAGTCAGTCTGCTTTCTCCATTTCTCTGTAAATGTTCTGAGGTCATCAGTGGTAAGTAAAGTTTGTATCCCTTGAATGGACTAGAAAGGCTAAATTGCTGTGCTAAGTTCAATACTTCTGTCACCCTGTAGAGCTGGATGCCATGTCTTGATTTATACCCAGTCACCAAATTCAAAGTATTCTCATTACTCAGCCTGTCCCTTGAGCCCATATTAATAATTAAAGCAAAAAAACTTTTTTTCCAGGAAACCAGAGTGCAAAAGCCTCAAATCAATTTAAGGAATAAGGTAACAAATGAATGTTTTAAGGATAGAATCATAGAGCTTTGGAGTTGGAAGGCACCTTCGGAATATTCTAAACCAGCTCCTTCAATTTGGGGTGAAACAAAATAAAATCAGGGAGGGGTAACTTGCCTAACAAAACCACAGAATTAGTCAATAACAGACTAGAGACAAACACATTAAGTCCTCCTCAGATGAGTGTCTTTGCCCCAGAATTTTGAAACATCAGAACACTATGTCAGTTTTCCCTTTGTATCCCCAGGACCCGGCACAGTGCCTGGGATTCAGATGGTGATTAATACTTGTTGATTCAATGATTAATTGATCTGGCCTAGCCTCCTATCTGGCGCAGGACTCCATCCCTTAGTATTCTAGACAAGTGCTCCTAGGTTAGGTTTTTATTCTTTTCTTTTTAGTATCCTATGATACTAAAGTTGCAACGAGGATGAAGTGGTACCTTTACCCTGGAAGTCAAAATTTAGATGGGGTCATTTCCTTCCCCAGCAGTCCAGACATGGATAGACCTGTCCATGGATAGATATGCCCATTGTTACTAAGAAGAAAAAAAGTGTGAGAG
>NW_025395215.1:0-1525 GCF_016433145.1 Gracilinanus agilis | reverse complement strand
CAGCACCTCCCTCTTCCTCCACCCTCCTCCTCCCTTAACCCTCACCCCACTTACCCCCACCTTGTCTACCTTCCTCTTCCACCACTCCCCCCTTTCCCCAGCCTCCTCTAATGGGTCTCACTCTCGTTCTATTGCTTGGCCTCTCTAGGATGCCCACTCCGCTCCTGGACTCCCGCGGCAACTCTGGGCTCACAGGCTGCCAACTTCTTGCCCCGATAGTGACGATCAAGGCTGCTAGGTCCCGACTGGAGCACGCCAGCTTTACCGCCACCCCTCTCACCTCCCTCCACCTCCCCCTAGGTTTCCGGAGTCGATGTGCGAAGTTGAGACGTAGAACTCGGTGGTGCTGGGGGCAGTGGTGATGCAGAAAGTGAAGGGGAGCTCTTCGCTCCTCCGCGACAAACCCACCACCATCCGCTCTTTCCCCTCAGGAGTGGGAAGCCGGTGAAGTAGTGAGATGGGCAATCAAGGAGGCAGGGAAGTCTTGTTCCTTTTGCAAAGATACCGACGTCCCAAACAGCTTTTCAAACCCTCCAACACAGTCTCGGTTTAGGCCCCAACAGTCGGGATGATGTGTGCCTTTGGGAGCGAAGAGTCACTTTCTTTTACCTCTTTCAAGTTCTTGCTTTTCCAGGGGAGAGACCTAGAGAGGATGATCCTGCTGGGTGCAAGGACCGCTCTGTCTTCCCCGCGTCTCCCCGCCCCCTTTCTTCAGCAGTGTTGTTAAGAGAAGAGGAAAGCCCGGAAGCTCAAGCCCCCAGCTTGCTGCGGAGCCCTGGGAGAAATAAATCCAATTGCTTTTTCACTGCTGAGATCAGATTAAAAAGTTTGGTAGCCGCTACTGTTTAGCTGCTGCTACCGCCGCTGTCTCTGCTGCTAGACCTTTGAACGCAGTGGCTTTCGAGGCCCAGGAGTGTGTGTGGGTTGTGGGGTTGGGTGGCAAATGAGAGTAGTGTGTGTATGTAGTGGTAATTGAGGGTGGGGGGTGGTAGCGGTGGGAAGTTCAGTCTTTGCGTGTCGGTTTCTGTTGCTGCTCTGTCGCTGTTGTTACTGCTGTTTCTGCCTGAGCTCTCCCGGGTCCAACTGGGAGGAGAGGTGGCGAGAGCAGTGGCAGGCAAGCGCTCTCTTGCCTGGGTTTTGTAATGGTCCCCGAGATGCAGAGACCCCCGCAGCTCCAGCTTCGTGTCTATCACATGACAGAAGCTCAGGGACTCTGCCGCCAAGACTACCAGAGAAGAAGGGGGCAAGAAACCCGCGTTCATCTCCCCCCGCCCCTCTTCCTCCAGTTGTCTCTCCCGCCCTCTTCCTCTCCAACCACCCCCACCCCCACCTACTCGGCTAACCCCCAACTCAGAAGTCCCTTAGCCGGGACCAGGCGGGGCCAAGCGCATAGGCAGCTCAGCAGAGAACCTTTAAAGAGTGATGTGAAGTCGGTTCTGTTTCACAATATTGAATTGGAAGGCAGGATGAATGAGGAAGAGCACTAAGTCTTAGTCTCTCTCTCTCTCTCTCTCTCTCTCTCTCT
>NW_025395214.1:0-3190 GCF_016433145.1 Gracilinanus agilis | reverse complement strand
TTGTAAAAGTGAAATTTGGGGAATGCCATCTAAAAGTGTATATATTTCTATGGACATGGGACATGTATCAAAACTACATTTCCCGTGATCCAACATGGTCCAACTGGTTTCCGTTTCCGGGTCTTTGGGCTTGGGGAGGCCTACGTCGACGCAGAGAGGGTTTATAATCTCCTGGGTTAGGAGGGAGTGGCCTCTTTGCCAGTAGGCTCTTGGCCAGCAGACTCGAGACAGTAATGGAGGCGGCAGTTTTGAATGCTTACAAGCGCGTGGTCTAATAACTTATCTATCATCATGGCTTTAATTAAATTACTAATTTATATTATTATACCAGCCTTTATCATTTTTAATATTAACAATTATGGCAACCAGAAGTTTGGAAATAGAATTTTCAATTTTCTAGATAGTCTAAGAGGAAAAAGCCATGCGGCTCTGGGACCCAGAGTCTTAGAAGCGAATCTTCCAGATAGCCTAACGATAGCCATGCCTGCTTTTTGGCCATCTGGCTCAGCTCTTTTGAGCACTTTTTTAAAAAAGGAAAGTGACTTTCCTTGCCATGCTTTTGCTAAATGCAAGAGCACGTTTTTGCCTCCAGTGGGACTCAGCCGGCCAGTCCAGCCCAAGCCACCTTGGGAGGGAGGTCAGGCCAGCCGATTCAGGCTTTTGGCTTTAAACTAAAATGCCGGAGCCCAGCCAATGTGCTGCTGCTGCTGCTGCTACTGCTGCTGCTGCTGCTGATCCTGACCGCTTCCAGCCTTCAACCCCGAGCTCCAGAACCTGAGATTTCCGGGAAGGAACCCAGACCTGCCGCCTTTGCTGAGATCGAGACCTCCAGAGACTGCTTCAGCTCTGACGCAAACCATTTGGGTATATTCCCCTTTCTCCCTATTTCTAGCCTTCCACGTGTTTCTCTAAAGACCTAATTAGGCAACAACCCACACAGACTACACGTGGGTAGTTTTCCTGAGCTTTTCTCCACTAACCCCGAGCCATGTGGACGACACCACGTGGACCTATTGGCCGAATGGCCTATTGAGACTTGCTTGTGATTAAAAAACTGAACTTAGGGGAAGCCTATTCACCCCATACCTGCTCAGAACTTTGAACTGATAGCAAAGACTGGTGATAAAAAAAAAAAAATCCTTAAACTCAGCAGAACTCAATCAAAAGAACCTTAAGTTGAAATCAGGGGTGAACTTTTAAAACCTTGGAACTGAATGAGCTTTATTTCTGTTTTAAAAAGGCTGTATCTTACTGTATATTGTTAATTAGTTTTGTAAATTAATCTTGCTTATTTCATTGATTTTCCTGTTGCACTGAATCATTTTACACTAATGAAGTTTCTGCTTATGATGTTATTATATTTCCTAATTTACTTAAAGCTTACTGTATCAGAAACAATGCGGTTATATGTATCACCTATGAACATCTTATAGAGCACATGTCTTTAAAATTTATTCTGTCTTGGTAATTGCAAAGAACCTTGAAGGTTTCCATGCTTTGAATATTACCTTGTAATTTTACAAGAGATATTTTTTAACTTTTACTTTAAATCCTTAAGAATTGTTGTCTTAAAGGATAAAGTTTATATATTTTATTATAAGAGATATTATTGCCTTAAATGGGTAGAAGCATTTCCTACCCAGGATTTTTTAAAACAGGAAGCCAAGGAGCTCCTGTATATTCTTATCTGAGGATGATTATACCAGAAGGTTTCTTTTTTAAATATCACATTTTGCTATGGAAGCAATAACAGCATTTGCCAAGGGTTAAAAGTTGTAACAAGTATATGATTTTGAACATCACTGTTTATTGTTTTAAAATGTGCTATTGGAAATAATGGTACTCTATTTGAATGTGCATTGTGAATCTGCTTTTTGTAAGATCCATTTACACTCACAAAATGAAAACCTCATTTTTGGGTAACAACCCTTCTAGTTCTAAGCTATATATTTTTTTGAATTTTTAAAACATTTTTTTAATTAGAGCAATTGATTTTTTCTTTTTTCTCATATTGTACTGGAAGTACATATATAATCATTATTTATCCTTTTTCTGATTCTACAGCAAATACCTGAGCCTATAGGGCTGTGATTAAATGCCTTTCTGTCTGATTCTACTATAAGGAAATATGAAAGCCATTTTCGAGCTAAAAAAGAAAGCACATGGTCAGAGACTTGACTGACTAAGATCTGCATAATTGCAGCAGTTCTATGCCAATACTTTAGGGCTTGGAAATTGGGGTTTGAGTCCTGGAGTCCCAGTCTTTTCTAAAACTTTAGAGGACGTGGGTCCCTTCAACTTAGATTCCTAGAAAGCACCTAAGATTGGTTATTTGGCTCAGTTCCCTAAAAAAAGCTGATGATAAAATCAGATCAGAGAGAGACATTTTCCTTAAGTCCTGGCCCTGAATGGGTAATTGCAATTTGCTGAATTCACTTTAATTAGGCCTTCATTGAAAGGTCTAAGTTTATTTTCCCCAGATTTTTTGCACATTGTACATTTCATTCACAAGTTAATTTTTTTCTTCTTTTTTCTTGAATTTTATTCTTTGTATTTTGCCATCCTTAGCTGACCTGAGGTACCTTTTTTTTAGAAAAAAGGTGTGTTTAAGATTTACCTCACGGGGATATCTGTTAAGTTTTTTAAAATTCGATAATGTAAAAATATATGTATATTTAACTCTTTTAGGAGTAATTTCACGGGGAATTGAATTGTATAAAATCTTAGAAGAAAATGTATGTTTTGTAATCTATAATGTAAAGTTTAAATTCTTTTGAGAATAATTTCAGGATAAGGATCTTGCCATCTCCCCAGAATCCAGATGACGAACTTGTTTGGTGAGGACACATGAAGATGTCTGAAAGCCTTCACTGTACCATGAAGACCAAACTTTGAACTTTGGGGTGCAGTTGATTGAACTATGGGGAGTTGAAATTGAGTTGTATGTATTGTTTTAATTGTACACTGTTATGCCAGTGGGGGACAGCCCCAAATTGGTTTTTTGTCAATGCGGCTAATTTTAACCATTTGTTCATCTATTTCTTTTATCCCCAAATTCCTGAAAAATTTAGAAGTTGTTTATTTTTACAGGTCCAGCGAAGAAAAAAGGACTAACCTTTTTTTTTGCCGGACCTCACGGGGAATTGTAAAAGTGAAATTTGGGGAATGCCATCTAAAAGTGTATATATTT
>NW_025395213.1:0-4256 GCF_016433145.1 Gracilinanus agilis | reverse complement strand
GTTTTATGACTATTTAATAGTCCCGCGTTTTTTTTCTAAGTTAACAAAATGGAGGCCCCAGCGAGATCCGAAGTCCCGGTGGCCTGAGACACCTGCTAACCAGGACTCCAAGACGTGAGGTACCCACACAGCCCATTTGGGGTTGAGTCAGGAGTCTGCTTAGCAGAGCGGCCAGGCAAGTGGCTCTTGGAGCAAAGGACTCGGTCGCGCATATTTGGGGCGATCCACTCTTTAATTAAGGGGGTTGGAAGCAACGGTCCGTGGACCCACGGAGAGTTGCAGAACCAGAACCAGCCCGGGGGTTGTCTGGAATTATGGGAAACAGTAAATCTGTAGGCCCAGGAGGTGGAAATAACCAACAGTCCGAAGAACCACCTACCGATACGGCGGCAAAAGAGATTTTCAAAAAGAGTGTTTTCAAAGTATGGCCTAATGCATGCGAATATCTGGATAAATGGCAAATGGCGACAAAGTCCAATCCCAAGGTAAGCGGGCCAAAATGGAGTCTAGTTCAACCCACCACAAGCCCCGAGTGTGACCAGGTATTAGAGTGTGTGTGTTGTTGCATGTGAAAGTGGGTGAAGCATGTCTGGAGCAGAAAAGCAAGGAGAGGAGTTCAGAGGTGTGAATGGTGGGCTGAAAGCCTTGAATGGGAAGCTGAGCTGAAGTGTGGGAGCCTCAAGGTACATTTAAGTGGATTAAATGGAGAAAGTTGCTTCATGAACTGAAAAGCCAAGGTTTAAGAGTTTAAAGTTTAAATGGTTGTAAATTTTTGCAAAAGAGCTTCTCACAGAAGCTTAAAGAACTTAAGTTCTAGAGTTCTCATTTCCTCGAGGTTTTGCTTATATTGTATTTGTGATGTGCTTTAACCTTAAAGCTCGTGATTTAAATGTCTGAAGTTGTGTTAACTATTAATTCCTCCCAAAAGCTGAAGAGACAGGACAGGAGCCGGAGATCTGGATAGGAGAAGATCCAGCAAAAGGCAAAAGGAGGTCCAGAAATTCCTAACTTTAAAATTCTAACCTTTTCTTCCCAGTTTTGGTATAATGTGTGAAATTGTATACAACGTGCACTTAATGTTTTAATAATGTTGGTAATGGGATGCATTTGTTCTAGATGTTAACTTTGTTATTTGAGTGCTGTAAGTTCACATTTTTTTTTTTCAAGCTGTTGTTTCCAGAGAGCAAGGTTTTTCTGATTAGCCTATGTTCAGAAGCAAAGATGGTTCATTTTTGGTCATTGTGTCTTTGTAAAATGACAAGATATGGTTAGGGAAAGGCTTGGCTTTGAATGTGAAGGAAACTGAAGGATTTTAAACTGACCAACAATTTTCCTCTGAAGGAGCCTCTTTAGCCTTAGGCCAAAAGGCTTTTGAGGCCAGGCTGAGAAAAAGGTAATTTGGAGCCAAGGACTGAGTAAGAAGATAGAAGGGAATTGGACAGGTACTCTGATTTAAAGGTAATTTTTTTTTAGCTTTTCCTTAGTAATCCAAAGTTTTGGGTCGAGAGAAGTTTTATGGGTTTTAAAAGGAATCATGAAATATAACCTGATTTTTGGAAAGTTTTTTTTTTAGGTAAATTTCCAGAGTGCAACCATTACAATAGATTAGTTTTTGTTTAAAAAAAAAAAAAAAAAAAAAAAAAAAGACCAGGGAATCTTGGTTCCTATATATAGGTAATTGAGTTTTACTTTTTGAGTGGAGAGAACTAATCTGATTTGGCATTTATTTATTTATTTTATGAGCATTATTTTTCTGATAGATGAGCATTGGCACATGACCGATATTAGAGAAAGGACTTCCCCACCTGGGAAAATTCCTAAGAAATTTCTAGGAATCCCCTGCATTTTACTACCCCAGTTCTGGAGTGTGGGAGAAGTGAGTAAAACTTATTAAGGTCAAGTTTGCTATAAGGCTTGTTAAAGGGATTTTATTCACAACCCCTGGAGCACTTTTATCTAAAGACTAGGAACCAACTAGGTACTTAGGAGCCAAAAGCATGGACAAGACTCAGAATCCGAACCTGAAAGATTCTCTGAAGAAGACGCCTATGAGAAATCCGAAGGAGCCCCAAGATGTCACTGGAACCGATAAGTATCGCCTTTCTTAATTGCTATCATTTGGCCTTTCAAATTTCTGTAGCAGTCAAAAACTTTGCCATTTTATTTACTCTTAAGAATTATACTTACCCTGAGCAAAGACTCTTAAGTAGAGAACCTAGAGAGAAGAGTTATGTCCCAAATTTAACTAAAGTAGGGAAAATTTAAAATAGTAGCATTTTATTTTAAGAGGCTTGAGAGTAGTAATAACTGGTAGATTTGAGAATTCACAGCAGATTCCAGAGTGCTAGTTCAGTATTACAGAACGCTTTTGTCTCAAAGTAGTATCAGAAGAATTCAGGAAAGAAATGATGGAGCCTAGAAATTTGTTAATAAGCAAAGAAAGTTTATTTTAAACCCTGAGCATGGTTAGAGAAGATTGCCATTTAAAGGAGAAATTGTATGGGAAGATAATTGGGAAAAGAAATGCTATGGAGGAAATTGGTTATGGATGCAGTCACAAGGTGAATGGAAGGGCTGAGAAATGGCTAAGCTAAGTTTCTGTCAAGTTCTACAGGTGACTGACTGACTGCTGATCATTACCAACTTATGCATGGCATCAATATTCAAAGTTATGGGAGCCTCTTCCTAATTTTAAGTTACTTCCCACTTTTCTCCTGTTTTAGCAATTTTCTGTAATCATGATGAAGGAAGCCTTAGAAAGGCAAGGCCTAGAATATGGAAATTGTGAAGGCAAATAGAAATTTTTAGTCATTGTGAATGAGGTTAGCAAATTAGAGGTCCCTTTTTCCTAAAAGGAGGAAGAATTTAGGTCATAAGAAAAACCTGGCAAAATATTAGTGTCAAAGAGGGAAGGGAAGCAAAACACATAAATAGTAGATTCTAAGCAGTATTTTTAATAAATAGGGTTCAGATAGAACACTGACGTTCTCCCCAGTACCAGTAAAGCTTATACATCTAGAAGACTAAAGGCAGAAAACAAATGAGATAAGGAAACTTTTGTGATTAGGGAATGCTACTGAAATAGCCTATAGACTAGGCCTAAGGTCAATGGTAAAGGAGCCCTTATTGCCAATAAATAGATACTTGAGGAAATTGAAAAATGTACCCCAAAACTAATTTGGTTAAGGAAATCTCAAGTTAACTGCCTAAGCAAGAGAATTATTTTCACAAGAATTTTTATCTACAGACTTTACATTAGCTGACTCAGTGGCAACATTTTTTTTCCCACAAAGTAATAGGCAGGATAATTTAAGTAGTTAAAAAGGTGAATAAAAAGATTTTTTAAATCCCCAGCATCTCAACCTCCCCAAAGGGGGGTGTGTGAGAGGTTTTAAAATTAGGAAAATTTAGAAGCATTTTCAATCGTGAGAATTTTTGGAGTTAATTTTGATTTAAGACTTTTAAAAATTGTTTTGAAGTTGAAATTGTCATAGTTTTTCATATGCTTTTGAGATCGCCATCATAGAATATTTAATTAGAATTTTTCTTGGTATTAGATGATATTTTAATTTTTGGTCACTGAACGGAGGAGAGACTACTTTCAGATTTACAAGCTCTGATTAACCTGTGATGGATTTATTTTTGCTTTTATATTTCTATAGTTTGTAGGGCTGATTTTTATATAATATTTTGGTAAAGTAAGGAAATTTTTGATTGGGTATGTAATTTAAATAATCTTAAAATGGGTGTAGAATGAACTAATAGAATCAATTATATGGGATGTCAAGAGCAAGGTTAGAATAATCTTTATACTGAGTAAGTGTTTTGGGAGTTGATCAAAGTCTGTAAAAGAATATGTTTATAGATCTCTTAAGTTTTCCCTTGCAGCCATGAAGCTTGTCTTGTACAGAGAAAGAAGTCTGCAGGAGAGAGGACAGAAGTCCCCAGGAGAGAGGAGGCCAAAAGCATTACATCAGGACCCCAGGATTTAAAAGACTTAAAAGACTTGGGAAGTGGGCTAATGTTGTGTTTGTAAAAACATGCCAAAGGTAGACTGCCTACCTTTCTCTGGCACAACTGTCAATGCGCCGGGCACTGGGGAGCGCCCCCAGGTGCCAGTCACCCATACTTGTACCCTAAGATTTCTCCACCATTAGTAAGAGTCCCATTGTTGGTCAGCGACGTTTAGTCTTGACCAAAAGGGGGGTGTGTCGACATGGAATCTAGAGTTCCCAAACTTGTAGCTTAGTGAGATA
>NW_025395212.1:658-1270 GCF_016433145.1 Gracilinanus agilis | reverse complement strand
CATTGCTGCTGGTACAGAAGTCCATTACATTCAATTTTACCACAGTATATCAGTCTCTGTGTACGATGTTCTCCTGGATCTGCTCCTTTCGCTCTGCATCAGTTCCTGGAGGTCTTTCCAGTTCACCTGGAATTCCTCCAGTTTATTATTCCTTTGATCACAATAGTATTCCATCACCCGCATATACCACAATTTGTTCAGCCATTCCCCAATTGAAGGGCATGCCCTCATTTTCCAGTTTTTTGCCACTACAAAAAGCACAACTATAAATATTTTTGTACAAGTCTGTTTATCTATGATCTCTTTGGGGTACAAACCCAACAATGCTATGGCTGGATCAAAGGGCAGGCATTCTTTTATAGCCCTTTGAGCATAGTTCCAAATTGCCAGCCAGAATGGTTGGATCAGTTCACAACTCCACCAGCAATGCATTAATGTCCCAATTTTGTCACATCCCCTCCAGCATTTATTACTCTTCCCTGCTATCATTTTAGCCAATCTTCTAGGTGTGAGGTGATATCTCAGAGTTGTTTTGATTTGCATTTCTCTTATTATTAGAGATTTAGACCACTTTCTCATGTGCTTATTGATACTTTTGATTTCTTTACCTGA
>NW_025395212.1:0-573 GCF_016433145.1 Gracilinanus agilis | reverse complement strand
CATTCATTACTCTCCCCTTCTTTCATTTTGGCCAATCTTCTAGGTGTGAGGTGGTACCTCAGAGTTATTTTGATTTGCATTTCTCTAATTATTAGAGATTTAGACCACTTTCTCATCTGCTTATTGATACTTTTGATTTCTTTACCTGAAAATTGCCTATTCATGTCTCTTGCCCATTTATCAATTGGGGAATGGCTTGATTTTTTATACAATTGCTTTAACTCCTTGTATATTTGAGTAATTAGACCCCTGTCAGAGTTTTTTGTTATAAAGATTTTTTCCCAATTTGTTGTTTCCCTTCTGATTTTGGCCACATTGTTTTTATTTGTACAAAAGCTTTTTAGCTTGATATAATCAAAACCATTTAATTTACATTTTGTAATTTTCTCTAACTCTTGCTTGGTTTTAAAATCTTTCCTTTCCCAGAGATCTGATAGGTATACTATTTTGTGTTCACTTAACTTCTTTATAGTTTCCCTCTTTATATTCAGGTCATTCACCCACTCTGAATTTATCTTGGTGTAGGGTGTGAGATGTTGATCTAAACCTAATCTCTCCCATATTGTTTTCCAA
>NW_025395211.1:0-4354 GCF_016433145.1 Gracilinanus agilis | reverse complement strand
TGTGTGTGTGTGTGTGTGTGTGTGTGTGTGTGTGTGTGTGTGTGTTGACAACTCCGCTAGCTTCTTGACTTGGGGTGGGTTTTGTTCATAGAGGTTGATCTAGGCTAGTATTAGTGTGCTAGTTGGATAACGCTAAATTCTGACTGTCTAGAATAAATCCCCTTCCCTAATGGCTTTAGATCAGTGATTCACAAAGTGGGCGCCACCGCCCCCTGGTGGGTGGTGCAGTGATCCAGGGTGGCGGTGATGGCCACAGGTGCATTGATCTTTCCTATTAATTGCTATTAAAATTTAAAAAAAATTAATTTCCAGGGGACTAAGTCATATTTTTTCTGGAAAGGGGGTGATAGGCCAAAAAGGTTTGGGAACCCCTGCTGTAGATGTTTGACTAATTAGGAAAGGTACTCCAGTCTTTTGGGTTGAACTTATAAGAGAATTTAGTTCTTACTTAACAAGGGGTTAGGAACAAGGAATAAGGAAAGAGCTTTGGCAATGCTATAGCTAAATTAATTGAAATAGAGGATCTGAATCTTTAGATGATGATGGATCAATAATAGGCTGGAGATTCTTCACCCTCTCACACTAACCCTGGCTTGTCTTGGCCAAGGACAAGCCAAAGGATAGGGAAGGCTAATGGTGTTCTTCTTGATGGCTGTACTATTGCTCTTTCACAGCTCTATTGATAGTAAGTATGATGATTTCCTAAGGCTTTCAAGCAAGGATGCTAGATTGCAGGTATGGGCCTACCCACCCTCCACCCAGGAAATACTCAAGACTGAGTCCCTGTGTGCTGTGATTTGTGGATATTTATAGGGTTGGTTCCAGCTGATTTTTGGCCTTGGCTCACGCCACCTGGGCACATTCCGAGGTCTTCAACCGATGATCCTGTCACTCAAAATATTCTCCATCTTGTCCCAGAAATTCCTTATTACACCTGCCCTCACTCTGACTCTGGTGTGGTGGGTGGTATGTGTGAGGGGAGATCAGCTCCCACTTCGGTAAGTATAGTTTTGCCCCCTTAGAGCATGGAAATCCCCAAACACTGGCTACCTTTAAAACTTTGCCCTGTGGGAGATCCCCTTTACTCTGTGATTCTGATTTTTGTCCTTTTGAGACACTTTGTAGTAATCTGTTGGAAGGAGATTCTGAGAGTTCCTGCTACTCTGCGGTGTATCTGCTCTTCTCTTCCTGAGACGACAGAGAGCACCGCCTCAGTCCTCCTCCTCTCAGTCCTGTCTGCAGCCTTTGATGCTTTTGGCCCTCTCTCTCCTCCTCCATATTCTTTTCTCTCTTGGTTTTTAGGACTTGGCTCTCTCTCTCCTGGGTTAGCTCCTACCCCTCCGACCTCTGATTCTCACTCTTTTCTGGCTCCTCCTCTAGATCTGTAACAGCAGGGATAGGGTTAGGGTGTTGGAGCTCCCCCAGCCCTGTTAAACTGTTAAAGCAGTTAATGGGAAATAGGATCCATAAGTAAATGATACAAGGTCAGCTGAGCCTTCTCAGAGGATTGGTCACTCTAGGCTGCATCCTGAGTTCCAATATTCGCTGGAATGTCATCTTTCATTTCCTGGATTTGGAATAGTCTGGTATTATTCCAGTATCCTTTCCATTGCTTTTGAAGGTCTTTCTTCTAAGGGTTTGTAGCACTTCTTGTTTCTGACTTGAACTGTTCCATGTAATCACTTCCAATCTTGGAAATTGGCAGCCTTGGGTTGGTTTCTTTCTAAAGGGAATCTGTAAATGCTTTCTATTGCCATTTCATTTTTTATGGTCCTGAAGTTCTGGCCAGTGCTCTTTGGTTGTTATTGTCATTATCGTGTTCACTTTTTTTTTTTTATCAGTTGTGTTCTTCTAGGTGGCCTCTGACCTTTAGGTTGTCTGTGTTCCTCCCATCTTTGAGATCAGGATGTTTGGCTTGGGAAGTGGGAAGGTTTTGTTTTACCTTTGTTGACTTTTCTTCTAGATTTTCCTTTCCATTCCATTCTGTGGATTTCCATTCCAAATCTCTTGTTCTCTGTTTTGTTGTCTCTGGGGAGGCTTGCCATGGTAGATTCTAGGTTTTCTATTCTCTTCTCCCCAAGACTGTAACAACCTAACAGAAGAAGAGAATACATAAAAGTGTGATGAGAAGGGTTTTGGGTGGAGAGAATGTATCCATAGGTGGAGAAATTAGTCAGAGGAGACCCCAAAGAGTAGGTAAAGGTGAGAATCAAGATATTTGAGATTCACTTTCTATTTGAAAGGAAATTTGGAGTTCATGACCTCACCCCCTGGTCAGGATGGAGGAATGTGGGAGGTATAAGAAGGAAAGATGTTTGGAAGAGCATCTGCTGAGTGTGATTCAGGGAATCAACTAAAGATCAGTTATCAGTCCCTAAAAGGACTGCCTTTCTTTGCAGAGAACCCACACAGGGAATACTCTATAGTGAAGAAGAATTCAAGAGATCCTAGAGAGAAAGAAAAGATTGGTAAATTCTTGGGAATCTGAAAAAGCAGAAATTCCTCAGTTCAGAAGTCAAATTCTAGAATAAAGGATGTAAAATGGATAAACATCTAATTCCAGGAACATTGACCAAAAAATGTTATGCATTGAGGAGGTAAGAAAATAAGTGGCCCCTCCATAGTATCAGGATATTTTCAGATCTGGCTGTCAGATGTAGGCCTCTTTAACTCGTTATCTTGACTCTTGTTTTTTGAAGTTTCTAGAGTTCCAGGTGTATGTTTAGATAATTTCTTCCTCATAAATATAGTGGCAACATTTTTTCACATAAATTAGCTGAAACAAAACCCAAATTAATTATTTAATTTTTGTTGGGCAAATTCTCCCTTCTCCTTCGTAGTAATTTTTATTTTTGGATAATGAAGTATAATTAAGGAATATATAACACTTACAAATTAAAGCAATCCTAAAGCAGAGGCTTTGGCTGTGACCCATCTACCCAGAGGAACCTCAAGCCCTAAATGTCACCACAGACAAGTCTCCTTCACTTGCCTGGAAAGCATCCCAGATCACTCCTTGGAGTCCAGATTGTCATGACCATCTCTTTAGAACACTCCTCGTGTTTTCATCCAGATTTCAAACTTGATATCAGTCTTGCAGAAAACAAACTAGGTCTTTTCTTTAGCTTTGTTCCCTTTGAAGGCATCACATAGGACTCTCTTCCTTCCAGAACACAATGCTCTGGGCAGATTGTCACAAACTCTTCACAGATTTTGCTTGAGAACATATCGCTTCTAAGTTCTGGGAAGGAAGAACTTTCACCTCACCTTCTCTTTTCTCCTCCACAGATCCACACAGCTGCCAGCTAGAACACAGACTTTCACCATGATTTCACAGGGAGATGCATAGTGTTATAATTAAAAATCCATCTGGGGCTTATTACCATGTTCATAAGCATTTATTAGTAGAGAGTTTCATAGAAGGAGGGATGGAAAGAGAGACAGAAATATCTCAGCCTTTCTAGCTCTCTCCATTCAACTCAGTCAGGCTGGGCTTGCAGGAGGTCAGGAGATAAGGAAATCTCAGAGAGAAACCCCTAGCCTAGAAAGCCACTTAGTTCCAATGGAGATGTATAAAAGTCCCCTCTCCTTCCCTCTATTGCCTTTTCCGTCCCCAGCTCCTCCCTGCCTGCCTCTGGCACGCTGATACTAAGACACTCACACTGACACTGACTCCCCAGGGCAGGGGGGCAGACATGTGACACTATGACAGCTTCTTCCCACTGCTGGGGCCCTTGGGATCAAAGGTACAATGGAGGTCCGCATGACATTTCCCTTCACACCATAGTTAGAAACTCCTCAGCATTGTTCCGGAGCATCCTAGAGATGCTTCTCTCAAGCCTCCATTAGGCTCTTACAGACTCAGCTTCTAGTGCTGACTCTGACACTGACAAAGGGCGGGACCTTTGGGCCCCTCCCTTCTCTGTGTGTCAGTTTCCTCCTGTAATTGACCAGAGGTGGGCTCTGCATTGTGATGTAACTTTCAGCCCTCTGTGCTCTGCCTTGGGCTGCTCTAGGAGGTGGTGACCTTCAAGGATGTGGCTGTGGACTTCACCCGAGAGGAGTGGCGCCTCCTGTCCCCTCCCCAGAAGGAGCTGTACAAGGAGGTGATGTTGGAGAATGCCCGGAACCTGCTTTCTGTGGGTAAGGAGCCTCTCCCTGCTGCCCAGGTCTGCCACCCAAGGGAATAAGACATCCAGCAGTAGGTAGGATTGGGAGTAGTTCTCAGTCATGAGGAAGGGATGAGGGCTCCTGTGCTGAGTTCCAGAGCTAGGGCCCTCCTGCTGCCTGGTTCTCCTGTAAAAGGACTTTGCATTGTATAATTGGACCTTGAGGGGTTCCCTTTGGTGTTCCT
>NW_025395210.1:0-1269 GCF_016433145.1 Gracilinanus agilis | reverse complement strand
AGAGCTGTCTTTCTTCCAGATAGTTACAAAGGATACAAGATTTAGAGAGGTACTGAATCCCAATCAGAGCCTACCAAGTCCCTTTGGGATATTTCTATTCATTTCCTTATAATTTGTGACCCAGGGCCCTTAAAGCCCTCCAGGATTATACACACAAGTCTTGAGAATAGACCTAAGTAATAGCATCAACAATTGTCATATAAAACCTCAAAGAGAGGCAGCTAGGTGGTTCATTGGATAGAGAGCCAGATATGGAGTTGGGGTCCTGGGTTCAAATTCGGCCTTCCATACTTCCTAGCTATGTGACAACAGGTAAGTCACTTAACCCCAATTGCTGAGCCCTTACTGTTCTGCCTTAGAACCAATACTTGGTATCAATTCTAAGACAAAAGGTAAGGGATTAAAAAAAACTCAAGATAATAAATTCGTTTCAAATAGGATAGCTTTATTTTACTCCAAGTGAAATCTCTCCTTTCTACAAAGTTCTCTCCCCCAACAACCACAAGACTTACAGTGTGTTAGGTTCCTCTAAAAAGGAAATATTTGGGGGACCTTCCAGACAACAACCCCATTTCCTATTCGACTTGCATTGTCTAGAATTTCAGGGATGGCAATATTCTCTTCTCTTGCTTTCCCAAATCATGAACCCCCTTCACTGACCTTCCAACCACAGAAACCAATGGACAAACTGATTCTTGACTTTTCCCAGAGGCAAAGCTGTCCAGGAATTTTCTTTCCTTCTCTAAAAAACTAGCATCCTTGAAATTGGACTCACCCCTATGATAACACTCATGGCTGGTGGTGCCAAGAAATCTCCTTTCTCTGGGTAGAAGACTAGAGCCTAGGACAATGATGCCTACAAGAGTTTAAATCCTTTCTCTTCTGCACAGGAGATTGAGTTATTCAAGAATGAACCAGGCCTCTTCTGAGACCAAGTGGGCAGGTACATGGCTGCTTCTGCCATGTGTTCTTAATGGCACTTTCTCAGAGCCCCAACCACTGCCATTTCTTATTCTTGAGGAAATCCATTCAGCCCATGTTAACTCCAGACATGTGATTGTATTGAAAGTCCCCATCAATGCTCCTGGGAGTAGAGGAAAAAGAAGTCCTTTCCCCCAAACCATACACTAACTTTCTGCCATCCAAGAAAAAGTCAAAAGGGACAAGAATAGCCCTTTCTATCATTCTCATTTACTTGCCAATACAAAGAAGTGGGTCTTACAAGCAAGATCATTCTCATGAGTTCCAACCAGTCAACCATCTTGGGAA
>NW_025395209.1:0-1661 GCF_016433145.1 Gracilinanus agilis | reverse complement strand
GGCCTTGGCCTGTGCTTATTTTGTTTTGGGGAAATTTGGACTTATCTCATTTCTCTGGACCTCTCCCTGATCTCCCCTCTCCATCCCTCCCCTTCCCTGATTTCCTTTGGGTTCTGGGTGGAAGGGAGGGCTTGGTGATTGAATATAGTGGGTTTTAGTTTTTTTAGATAATTGGAGTATCCTCAAATAAGTTACCCCTAGGTTTGATAAAGACTTTATTTAAAAGGCAGTCAAATCTTCCTGACTGGGAGAGCCAGTCACTCTCTCTGTCTAAACCTCTCTGCGACCCATCCCTCACCCTCACCCCTCTCCCTAGCAGCAATTAGAAAATCCTGAACCTCCTCCTCTTCTGACTGACCCTGGTATTAATAAATCCTCTTGTTACCTATTCAAACCCTGTGGTGAGTCATTGTGTCGAAAATTAAGACAAGGGCCAAGAGGAAAGAATCATTTTCCTTTATTTCTTGAGACAACTGGGGGCATCCATCTTGACAGGAAGTACCTCCCCAAGACTTCCTCCAACCCTCAGTGTGACTGGCAGGGAGGGGCCCTCATGACCCCTCCCTCAAGAGACTTTGAAACTAACAAGAGAAACCCTCCAGTCAAGCCTAAATGTTTCTTACTGGCCCTGGTTTCCTCCCTGGATCCTCCGTCTCAAGCCTCTGGGAATAAACTTGTTTGAGCTGCCTCTCCTACATACCTTATTTCCTTTATCTCCTATATACCTAACCATACCTTCATTCCTCCTCCAATCACCTTATAATCCCTTATTCCCTTTTATCCTTCCTCACACCCACTCTACTCAACTTATCTATTTATTTTTTGATAACATTAATTGGCGAGCAAAGTTTGTGAACTACCTAAAATCTTCTGAAACAACCAAAATGAAGCTGGCTAGGATAACATTCATCCTATCTAGCATCTCAATGATTTCTTGGTCCCTAATGCAGAGTATGGTAGATTTTTGGTTTATTAGGGTCCCTAATTTCGTGCAACAACTACTGAACATCTATGATTATTATAAATGGTGTGCTCTGACCCTGGCTGAATGTATTTGCTTCATCCCAACAGCCATAGCCATAATCCTAACAATCTGGCAATTCCTATGGTCTTTAAAAATGTTTTCTCTCACCTGTGGCAATAGTTTAACTCAATTACAGCACAAAAGAAAGATACTGATTCTGGGGAACTAGTAGATAACATCAAGCTACTATTCCAAGTATTGAAACAGATAAGGGAAGGAAAGGAACTGGACAAACACACAATTCTCCAGCTAGAGATTGTGGAATCCAAATACCTGGGAAATAATACCTTTAACAAATCAAAACCTAATAACAACCAACCATCCACAAATTCCATTTTTATTATTTTACAAAACTTAGGGATAAGAGCATAGTTATAATTTAGCTTAGAATAAGAGTAGTAACCCCTTAGAGCTTAGCAACCAGAAAATGCTGCAAGCTGCAGATTTTCCAAAAAACATATGAGCAAATCTGTGATGCAAGGTGGCTAACAGAAACTTTTTGCTTCTGCAATTTCTAATGGTCACAAAACGTCAGTTAAACATCTTAGAATGTTCAGAAAGTCAGTTAGAACTTAAAGCGATAAATAGAAGGGAAGTTCCAACTGATGGAGCTTTTGCCTTCTGGCTTTCGCTATGG
>NW_025395208.1:0-3306 GCF_016433145.1 Gracilinanus agilis | reverse complement strand
GGTCTTTTCTGTGCAAATACCTGGAATTCTTCAATTTTGTTGAATGCCCATACTTTCCCTTGGATCTCCTCTAACATTTATCATTTTTCCCCTGCCACATGGGTCATTCTGAGAGGTATAAAGTGGTACCTCAGAGTTATTTTAAAGTGCATTTTTCTAATTAAGAGTGATTTAGAGCATTTTTTCATCTAACTATAAATAGCTTTGCTTTCTTCATCTGAAAAATGCCTGTACATGTCCTTTGACCATTTATCAATTGCAGAATGACTTGTATTATTTATTTATTCAAAAATATTTTATTTTTCCAATTACATGTTATATCAATTTTCAACATATTTTCCAAAATCATAAGATCCAAAATTGTCTTTCTTCCTCCCTTCCCTCTCTGCTCTCAGAGATGGTAAGTTATTTGATCTGGATTATACATATCTTATCATGCATAACATACTTCCATATTGTTTGTTGTTGTAAGAGAATACTCATATAAAACCAAAAGCCCAAAATAAAAGCATAGATAAAATAATGTGAAAGATGCTTTGAGCTGTATCTGATTCCAACAGTTCTTTCTCTGGAGGTGGATAGCATTCTTTGTCATAAGTCCACAAGAATTGTCCAGAATCTTTGAATTGCTGAGAGCAGCTAAGTCTATCACGGTTGATCATCATACAATATTGCTTTTCCTGGGTAGAATGTTGTCCAAGTTCTGCTTATTTTGCTTTATATCAGTTCACGTAGATCTTTCCAACTTTTTCTGAAAGTATCCTGCTTAATATTTCTTATATTCTAATAGTATTCCATCATCGATATATACCATTCTGTTCAGCTATTTTCCAACTGATGGGCATCACCTCAATTTTCAATTCTTTGCCACCACAAAAAGAACAGCTATAAATACTGTATAAATGGAGATTTTGAACCTTGAACTGCATCCCCCAGAAGTCCCTTTGTATTCCCAAAATTCCCTTTAATCTCTCCTGCACCTCCACATTTGTGTGGTCATGCTATTATTTTATGAATTCTGTAGCTCCTCCCTTTTTCTCTCTTCTCCAGGAGCATGGCTGAAGTTAGTTTAGAACCTTTACACTCCAGTTTTTTGTTAGTTTATTATTAACAAAACTTTATAAAAATATAATATTTAGTTTTTTGCATATTAGTTTTAATCTCTACAATATTTTTGTCCAAGAAGGTCCTTTCCCTTTTTTAAAAATAATCTCTTTGGGAATCAGACCTAGTGGTGATATTTTAGAATCAAAGAGTATGCACAGTATTTTAGCCCTTTGGGCATAGTTCCAATTGCTCTCCAGAATGATTGGATCAGTTCACAACTCCATGGACAGTAAGTATATTAGTGCCCCAATGTTGCCACATCCCCTCCAACATTTATCATTTTCCTTTTCTGTCATATTGGTCATTCTGATAGGTATAAGGTAGTACCTCAGAGTTATTTTAATTTGCATTTCTCTAATCAAGAGGGATTTAGAGCTTTTTTTATATGACTATAGATAGCTTTGATTTCTTCATCTGAAAACTGCCTGTATATATCCTTTGAGCATTTATTCATTGGAGAATGACTTGTATTTTAACAAATTTGACTCAGTTCTCTATATAGTTGAGAAATGAGACCTTTTTCAGAGATACTTGCTATGAATTTCTTTTCCCAGATTTCTGCTTTCCTTCTAATCCTAGTTACATTGGTTTTGTTTGTACAAAACCTTTTAGTTTTAATGTAATCAAAATAATCCATTTTATATTCTATAATACTCTCAATCTCTTGTTTGGTTACAAATTCTTCCCTCATATATAGATTTGACAAGTAAACTATTCCATGCTCTCTTGATTTACTTATGGTATCACCTATTTATGTCTAAATCATGTACCCATGTTGACCTTATCTTGATATCCAGTGTGAGATGTTGTGACAAATATTTAAATATATGTATATAAATATAATCTTTAAAAATTATAGGCAGCATGGTGTATAATTCTCCTTAGAAGGGAATGTATATTTTATAATCTATAATGTAAAGTTTTAATTCTTTTGAGAATAATTTCAGGATAAGAAATTTGCCATCTTCCCAGAATCTAGACAATGAACCTGTTTGGAGAAGGCACCATGAAGATGCCTGCAGAGACCACACACTGCACCAGAAGATCTAGAGTGAACTTTGAGACATGGCAAATTTGAACTTGGTGGGGGGAGGGTTTGAATGTATTTATTTTCAATGGACACTTTTATGCCAGAAAGGGGACTTCCCCCTAGATGGCCCTTTGTCAATGCACTGAACATTGATTTTGTCCTTTCTGTTTTTTGTTTCCCTTTTATCTCCGAATTATTGTAAACTTTAATTTGATTATGTTTTCATGATCCATTGTGGAGACTGGTCTCCCGAAAGGATCACAGTGGGGAATGTAAAAGTTGGAAGACCTTGTAACCCTTGAAACTACATTACCCAAACTCCCTTTCACCATACCCATAATTACTTAAGCTTTGTGTATTTGTGAGGTGGTTTTTGTGGGCTGTATTTAAATTGGGTTTGGTGGTCACTTGTGTCATCTTGGCCCTGGAGGCGACGTGGTGAAGGGTGAGATGGGACTCTTTCCCCTCATTTCTCTAGCTTTCTAATTTTATATTAATAAATCCTTATAAATATCATACTTTGGAGGCATTGAATATTAATTTTAGAACTTACAATGGCATAATGTTTAGAGAACTGTCCTGATTGAAGAGACCTGTGTTCAAGTTCTACTTCAGAAACGTTCTAGCTTTGAGTCTGGGAAAGTCACTTAACCTCATAGTGACTTAGGCAGCTATCTCAGACTATAAATTATAGACCTGTAGTTTAGGGGCAGAGAAAATTCCCTCCCCTAGATGCCCATTGAAAGAATGAAGTCAGGACCAATTCCTCCCCTCCCCCCAAATGTTTTTCATTGAAATGTTTTATTTTTGCATTACCTTTAATCCTGAATATTATTATTACTCTTTCTTCCCCCTATCTAATGAGTCATCTATTGTAAAAAAAGAATAAAAAAATTAAAAACAACAGTTCTCTCAAACCCACATAGTCTGACATCATGTGCAGACTTCTACCCTGATATCTCACTTCTGTAAAGAAGGGAAAAATCATGGCCCCATTGGTCTAGGGGCTGGAAAGAGACCTCTAAGGCTAGGTCAATCAGCCCAATCCCTTCATCTTATAGAACAGGAAACTGTAGGAAAGAAACTTAGTGACTTAACAGAAGGAGGAAGGTACCCCAAATCCTCTTTGTTTCTTCCTTCCTTCCTTCCTTCCTTCCTTCCTTCCTTCC
>NW_025395207.1:0-3401 GCF_016433145.1 Gracilinanus agilis | reverse complement strand
TATTTTCTTTTTGAATTACATTCATTTCTTTTTCTCATTTTTCTTCTATCTTCTTTACTTGTTTCTTGAACTCCATTTTGAGTTCCTCAAGAACTTGTGACCATTTTCCTTTTTTTTTTTTTTTTTTTTTTTTTTTTTTTTTTTTTTTTTTTTTGGAGAGTTTGGATGTATTTGCTTGTTTGTGACTCTCTGCTGTTGCTTCTGTATTTTGCTATTTTCCTCCATAGACATTATCCAGGGTCAAGAGCTTTTTTTGTTGCAATTTATTTTTTTGCTACTTGTGGATTGTGTTTCCTGCATGTTGGTGGACTTCCTTAGCTTCTGTCTCCCAGTGCTTTCCTTGGTAGTCTCTTCCAGGCAGTTCTTTCTGTAGCAGACTTTAAAGTGGTTTGCTCTGAGGTTATTTTTCTAGTCTCTGCTGCTTCTGCTGTGGCTAGCCCTGCTTCTGCCCAATTTCTTAGCTCTGCTGCTCAGGCTCTGCGTTCTTTAGTCTCAGGTCCCAAGTCTCACTGCCAAGGCCTTCTACTGCCCTCAGGGGTAAGTCTATGGTGCCCTCAGCCAGCCCTGAGAATTTAGAGATTGCCTTGCCCTGCCCTCGCTCTGACTCTGGGGTGGTGGGTGGTATGTGTGAGCGGAGATCAGCTCACACTTCGGGAAGTGTAGTTTTGCCCCCTTATAGCATGGAAATCCCCACCTTTCTGGCTACCTTTAAAACTTCGCCCTGTGGGAGATCCCCTTTACTCTGATTCTGATTTTTGTCCTTTTGAACTTTGTAGTGATCTGTTGGAAGGAGATCTGAGAGTTCCTGCTACTCTGCGGTGTATCTGCTCTTCTCTTCCTGAGACGACAGAGAGCACCTCCTCAGTCCTCCTCTCAGTCCTGTCTGCAGCCTTTGATGCTTTTGGCTCTCTCCTCCTCCATATTCTTTTCTCTCTTGGTTTTTAGGACTTGGCTCTCTCTCTCCTGGGTTAGCTCTTGCCTCTCTGATATCTGATTCTGTCTTTTCTGGCTCCTCCTTTAGATCTTGTAACAGCAGGGATAGGGTTAGGGTGATGGGTCTCCGCCAGCCCTGTCTTAGGCCCTCTGCCCTTCTCCCTCTGGACTTCTTTACTTGGTGATCTCATCAGCTATCAGAGATGCCATCACCATCTCTCTGCTGATGAGTCTCAGATCTATGTTGTCAGTGCTGACCTCCAGTCTTGCATCTCTCCTCTACTCACAGGGATTTCACACTAGATGACCAGCAGACATCTTGAGCTCAGTGTGTTCCAAACACATTGTTCTCTCTCCCCTAGACAGAATCCCCACCTTCAGGCTCAAAGCCTGGGAGCTCCCCTTGACTCCTCCCTGTCCGTTACCCACCTGTCCAATATGGCGCCTTCAGTGTCACCTTTGGAACATCTCTCTAATGCTCCCCTTCTATCCTTTGTCCCTGCCAGCCTCCTGATGGAGGCCCCCATCACCTCCCTCCTGGACTAGAAAGACAACTTGCTCCTGGCTCTATCTGCCACAAGGCTCTTCCAAGTCCAAGGCTTCCTCCATTCAGCCACTAGAGTGATTTTCTTATAATGCAGTTCTGATTGTGTCACTCCTCTCCCAGTACACCCCCATGGTTCCCTTTTCCCTCCAGGATCCTTCACGACACATTCTGGTTTGTGTTCAAAGCTCTTCTTTCCAGGCTTCTTATATGTTTTTCCCCAATCTGTCTTCTTGGATCCAGGAACAGTGGCCTCCTGCATTCCTTCAGCTATAGACTTAAAAAAAAAAAATCCCTTCCCTTCTGTCTTAGAATTGATGCTCAGCACTTGTTGCAAGGCAGCAGATGGATTAGAGGTAGGCAGTTGAGGATAAGTGGCTTACCCAAGGTCACATAGGTAGGATGTCTCTGAGGTCAGATTTGAACCCAGGACCTCCTGTCTATCGTTCTAGTTCTCTATTCACAGTGGCCCCTAAGTGCACCAAAATTGAAAAGTTGTTCATCTATTTTTAACCCATATCTTCTAATTCTAAGAAAGAAGAGGGACAAGGGCTGGGCAATAATCACGGTTAAGTTAAGATGCCCAGGATCATGTAGCTAGGAAGTGTCTGAGGTCACATTTGAACCCAGGTCCTCCTGCCTTCAGATCTGGCACTCTATCCACTATGGGACCTGGCTGCCTCTGACTTCAGGCATTTTTGTTGGCTTTATTGCATGCCTGGAATAGTTTTCCTCCACCGTTCAGAACACTGATGCCTTTGAACTTCCTGCAAGTCCCAACTAAAACGGTTCTACAGGAAAACCTTTCCTCATCCCTCTTCATCAGAGTGCCTTCATTCTTTTCATTCTTCCTTGTTTCTCCTAGACAGAGCTGGCTTTGTGTCCATATTTGTCTGTATATTGTTTCCTTCCACCATTGGATTGTAAGCTCTTTGAGGACAAGGAATCCCCAGAGCTTAGCACAGGGTCTGGGGCAGAACAGGTGCAGAATGGAGAGAAAATGGAATTGAACATTTCTGATCCTTGAGATGCCCTGGGTGTGTCCCTGTTTTACGCAAGAGGAATCATGGGAAATGTAGTTTGAAAGAGCCCTAAACTTCCACAGGAAGTTTAGATCAGAGACCTCTAAATTAGCTTAAGGACCCCCAAATTTCCAATACCACATCTGGCACGTTGATCCTCAGACCCTCACACTGACACTGACTCCCCAGGGCAGGGGGGCAGACATGTGACTCTGTGACAACTTCATCCCACTGTGGGGCCCTTGGGATCAAAGTTACAATGGAGGTCCCCATGACATTTCCCTTCACACCATAGTTAGAAACTCCTCAGCATTGTTCTGGAGCATCCTAGAGCTGCTTCTCTCAAGTCTCCATTGGGCTCTTACAGACTCAGCTTCTAGTGCTGACTGACACTGACAAAGGGCGGGACCTTTGGGCCCCTCCCTTCTCTATGTGTCAGTTTCCTCCTGTAATTGACCAGAGGTGGGCTCTTCATTGAGATGTAACTTTCAGTCCTCTGTGCTCTGCCTTGGGCTGCTCTAGGAGACTGTTATGTTCCAGGATGTGGCTGTGGACTTCACCCGAGAGGAGTGGCGCCTCTTGTCCCCTCCCCAGAAGGAGCTGTACAAGGAGGTGATGCTGGAGAATGTCCAGAACCTGCTTTCTGTGGGTAAGGAGCCTCTCCCTGCTGCCTGAGTCTGCCATCCAAGGGAATATGGTCCTCAGCAGGAGGCAGGGTTGGGAAAGGTCTTCAGTCATGAGGAGGGGATGTGGACTGGTATGCTGAGTCCCAGAGCCAGGGCCCTCCTGCTGCCTGGTTCTCCTGTAAAAGGACTTTGCATTGTATAATGGGACCTTGAGGACACCCTTTGGTGCTCCTGAAGTCAGAGATCAAATCTATGTGGGAGAATCTCAGAGGTCAA
>NW_025395206.1:1572-4290 GCF_016433145.1 Gracilinanus agilis | reverse complement strand
GTCAAGGGGTACAGGGTTGCTGCTATCTCTGCACAATGCCCATGTCATCTCCCCCCTCTCCAAATATCTAAGGGAAAAGGGACGAAGGTCTCAATCTTCTGTAGCTTCTTCCAAGCTGGGTATGGTTGTATAGCTGGCCCTGCCTATGTTGGAGGGAGAGAGGTGTCGACTTTAGGCAATGTCCAGAGATCCAGGTTGGGAGTGGCATCTTCCGTGATGAGAGAGAGCTTTCATCCTAAAAGCAACTAAAGAAATGACAATGTAAAAAAATCGCAGGGTTTAAATCAGGGGGTTTTCTGTCTGGCTGGCAAGATTTAAAGAAACAGAAAAATGTAAGAAAAGGAGTAAGAGATTTAAGGGAACCAGGAGGAAAGGGGATGGGGGTCTACCCATTCCGGAGCATCCTTAGGCTCATTCTTCTGGCAGAAGAGGAATTTGAGGTCCTCCAGCAGCTCACAGGAATGAATGACATCTGTTCCCCCTTCACCACCTGTTTCCCGGGGAGGTTAAAGGGTTTAATATGAGAGGTATTCTGCCCCTCTAATTTTACTTCTGTGGAAGTGGACAAAATTAGGTGATGGGGCCCATCCCATCGGGGTGTTAGCTGGTTCGATCTACTCCAGGTTTTCAGGTATACCAAATCTCCAGGTGTGGCTGGGTGGAGGGATTCCTCTTTCTCCTCTCTTGAGGGTTTGGGAAGGATCTTGTTAGCATATTCCCTCCAGAGCTGGTGGATCTGCCTGAATAGTTTAGAAAACTGAACAAAACCGTGAATAATTTCTGTATCTAAAAGAAAGGGTTTCCCCTCAAATGGGCTTAGTCTTAAATCTGCTGGAGGAGCAAGTTTGATTCTAGTAAGGGCTATTTTGGGAGATTGGATCCAATCAGCTTTTGCTTCCTCACATAGCATGGTGAGGGATCTTTTTAGGGTCGTGCACCTTTTGCAAGGTGGCAGGTGGGTGAAATCGATCTGCCAATCTTCCCCTGGTGATTCCCCTCTCCTTAGGATGGGCTTAGGGAGAGGAGGGGGTCTGTGAGCTCCAGTGCTGTTACTTTGAGCCACTGGCCTCAGATCAGGTTCCAGGTACAGAGCTAAAACGCGGAGGGCAAATTGCTTTCTCTCATCTACAAATCCTAGGAATTTTAAGGTGGAAATTGTGTCCATGACACAGGCAGCCTCTGGTGGGCTAGAAATCAAGAGGTCATCGATGTATTGTAAAATGGAGCTATTAGTCATTTTTAAAGCTCTAAAGTCTTTGTTGAGGGCAGCCCTAAAATGGTGCAGGCTGTCTCTGAGGTCCAGTGAAAGGGCACAACGCCTGACTTGTTGGGGTCTGGGGTCTGAGGGGAAAACCCACTCAACCGCTAAAAGGAATCTACACTTTGGGTGTAGAAGTATGCAGGGGAAAACATCTTTCAAGCCAATCACAGAAAACCCCTGAGAGTTTCCTGGAATCTGAGTTTGGATTGTATATGGGCTAGGGACAATGGGGTGTGCAGAAATTATTGCTCCATTAATATGCCCAAGGTCTTGGACCGTAGGCCAAGTCCCATTGGGTTTTTTCACTGGCTGGAGGGGAGAGTTAAGGGGTAACTGAGTAGCTCTTCCTGGAATGCCTTGATCCCAAACAATGGAAGGTACTTTCTCCCAGAGTTTGGATGAGATAGTGGGAGGTCTTTGCAAAGGAGTGTCTAGGGAACTTTGATTTGAGATAAGGGACAATTTAGAATTTAGCTTCTCCATTATGTCTCTTCCTAATAAAGGACATATTGAAGAAGGGATGGCCAGAAATGTATATTGTGATAATCTGTCCTCATGGGCACCAGCTAGGGTGTCCCTACATCTAGGTATCTCCCCCCTTCTCCCAATTACCTGATGCTGCAAAGGCAATGTAGGACCATTGTGTGAAGGAAGGGCAGGAAAAGTAGGTCCCGTTTTGAGAAAGGTAGTCCGCTTACCTTCCACCTCAAGATTAACCCTGGGTTCAGCCATTGTGATGGAAACCGGAAGCAAGCCGGCCCTAAGGCACCCTTTTTCCGGGCCTTCTGGAGACTGGAAGATAGGAGGATGCCTCTTGGGTCATCGGGGTCTTTGCCAGGAGGGACACTGACATTTCCAGTGTCCCTGTTGCCCACAGGCTGGACACGGAGACGAGGGTGGTCTTTCCTTCGAAGGACACTCCCGTGACCAATGCCCATACTGTCTACAGGCATGGCAAGAGCCCCTCAGCTTCTGCCCACGGGTCAGGGTCAAAGAAGTGAGAGCGGCTACAAGCAGTTTCTCTCGGGTGTGTCCTTCCTCCATTCCCTGGTCCCTGTTGTGAAACACCTTAAAAGCAGCATCTAGTAATTGGTTAGTTGGAGTCTGGGGTCCCAGATCAAGCTTTTGCAGTTTCCGCCTGATGTCTGGGGCTGACTGTCCTATAAAATGGAAGCGTAAGATAGTTGCCCCCTCATCAGTGTCGGGGTCGACATTTGTATATTGTTTCATAGCTTCTACTAGTCTGGACAAGAAGAGAGCAGGATTCTCCTCTTTACCTTGAGTAATTTCCCTAAGTTTGCTGTAGTGCACTCGCCTCCTAATGCCTCTCTCCATGGCTTGGAAAATGCAGTCTAACATGTGGTTTCTTTGCCTACGGTGGCTCTCATTTCCATAATTCCATCCAGGATCTTGTACAGGGACAGCAGTAGGGCCTGGGACCCCTGCCCATGTGCCAC
>NW_025395206.1:0-1484 GCF_016433145.1 Gracilinanus agilis | reverse complement strand
TCTTGTACAGGGACAGCAGTAGGGCCTGGGACCCCTGCCCATGTGCCACCGAGGGCTTTCTCATCTCCTACTTCTATGGCCAAGTCCCAGATTCGCTTCTTTTCATCTGGGGTGCAACAAGTAGCAAGAATGATGTGCACGTCTGACCAAGACAGATCATACTGTAGGGTGAGGGAATTTAAACCCTTCAATGAATCTGGTGTGGTTCTCAGAGTACCGACCCAACTTCTCCTTAATCTGGGCTAGATCTGTCATAGAGAAAGGAACCTGTACCCGGGCCAACCCATCTCGGGAGGGCACCTCTCTCACGGGGAAAAGGTGAGCCCTCTCACCGTAGCTCAGTCCGTTCCCAGGGTGGAGTGGGCTAGGCTGAGGAATGGGTGAGTTACCAGGCAGTGGCGGGCACAAAAGGATATTACCCTTGGGAGTAGCTTTGGACATGGCCTTTGGCTCTGAGCCCAAAGGGTAAGGTGGGGGTTTTGGAGCTGAGGGAACAAAGGAATCTGGGGTGGATGTGGAGGTTGGCTGTGGTATCTCAGCCTGAGGAGGTGTTATCTCTCTGCTTCTAAGGGAGGGGAAAGTGCCATTGAATGCTAAATCATCCAGAATATCCTCCTGGCTGGTCTTCCCTGAAGGGGCAAACAAAGGTGTTGTGAGGCAGAGCCTCCTAAGTTCAGGGTTTTGGTTCAATTCTACAAAAATTCTTATATAGGGAAATTCTGTCCATTTCCCTGCCCTTATACAAAACAAATCCAATTGCATGATGGTATCAGGATTTAGGGTGCCATGGATAGGCCATGCTTCTTGCTTGTCTAGGCTATAACTCGGCCATTTTACATTACAAAGAAAAGCCAGTTTCTTTTTGCTCAAGTTTTTTAAAGCCAATTTGTCCCAATTTAAAATTATAAACCCCAATGGGGAATCACGGGGTACGCTCTGTCTCTGTCCCATAGTGGTATGGAAAAAAGGGCCAAACCCACAAAAAGACAAACCCAGAAACCTACAACTCAGTCCCCAGTAGTGGGTACTGAGGAGAATCCTGCAACCAACTGTGTGTGCACAGAAGGTGCCCAACCTGCCACTCAGTATTACACCCAGTGTATACTGAGGAGAAACCTACAACCCAGTGTCACACACAGTGTCCACTGAGGAGAAAACCCAAAACCTGCCACCCAGCACCACACAACGTACACTGGGGGAGAACCTGCAACCCAGTGCTTAAACCCTGAGGAGAACCTGGGTAATGGCCTTACATTCCGTACCCTATGAGAGTGCAAGCAAAGAGAACCCACAAAGATATCACCAAAAGATGGGGGTTTCAGGAGTCCAAGAAAGGCTCCTTCCTACCTGAGAAGCTATGTCCTCGTGAGCAATCCGGGAACAGGAGCAGCTTCCAGGAGAGCCAAAAACGTTGGGCGCCAAAATGTTATAGGGGAACAAATTGGTGAACCCCTGGGTTCGGGAAGGAAACCATTCTCAAGAAT
>NW_025395205.1:0-6504 GCF_016433145.1 Gracilinanus agilis | reverse complement strand
CGCCGCTCAGGACCCCAAAAAATCATATAGAGGCATGGCCCCCTATATGAATGGCGCCTAACGTGAGGGCTTTCTGAGCAGTGTCAATACCTTTTCCCCCCAAGCCAAAGCTCTTCCCAAATTCAGGTGGCTAGGAGACTCATCCCCCCGGTTTAGCTGCTGGCTCATGGAGAGGAGAATGTGAGGGATTAGAGGTGAGTAACTTTTATCTTTTATCTTTTCAATTTAAGACAAAAACCATGGGGCACAGTGAATCAAAGGAAAGAATTCTTTTTATTGCTATAACTGATTATACCCTCAGGAAATGGGGGGCAAAAATTAGTAAAGAACAGCTCACTAAATTTCTTGATCTTATTAAAAATTGTAGCCCATGGATTCCCTTAGAATTCTGGCAAAAAGTTGGCAATGATTTGAAAACTTATTGTATTGAGCATGGACTAGAACAAGTGCCAGTAAAAGTTTTGTCTGCTGAAAAAACAATTTTGTTATCTGGTCAAAATGCAGAGAATGAAATCTTTAAGGTTTCAATGTTAGAATCAGAGGAGGAGGAAAAGGCTCCTTGTAAATCAAACTGGAACTTTAAAATTCGAAGGAAAAAGCCACAAGCAGCAGACCCTCCCCCACCTAAAAACCTCTCTTCCAAAGAGGAAAGAGAGATAACAGCAGAGGAGCCTCTGCTGCTTGAAGCTCCAATTCCACAGCCCCAGCCCCAGAATATAGGGTTTAAAGGGGCAATAAAAAATGCTCAGAAGGATGGAGACACGTCGTTCTGTTTCCCAATTATTTTTAGAGCAGATGAATTGGATGATGATGAAGTAGCTCCTACATGGGAGCCTCTTCCCTACAAAGTGTTAAAGGAAATTAAGACAGCTTGTGTTTCATATGGTCCTGCTTCTCCATACGCTTTAACTTTGGTGAAAACTTTGGAAGGGCTTTGGATCACTCCCTTGGATTGGAATCATATAGCAAAATATTCCCTTTCTGCAGGAGACTACCTCTTTTGGAAATCAGAATTTGATGGGGTGGCAAAACAGAAGGCAGCCATTAATAAAAAACAGGGCATCAGAGTTACTAAAGAAATGTTACTTGGAATAGATGAATGGGAATTACATGCTGATCAGCTTAATTTACCTAGAGAAGCTCTAATTCAATGTACAAGGTGTGCCTTAGAGGCTTGGAAAAGGATCCCAGCAACTAAGAAACTGTCCACAGGTTTGGCTGAGATTAGACAAGGATCAGAGGAAAGATACTAAGATTTTGTAGAAAGGTTAAATCAAGAAGTAAAAAAATATACAAATGATGAATATTCAATCCGGATAATAGTCCAAAAGTTTGCCTATGACAATGCCAATAATGTGTGTCAGAGCATGCTTCAAAATATTAAAGAATCTGGGACTATTGATGACTACTTGAAAGCTTGTGAGGACTTTGCTCCAGCATATATGCAGGGTATAGTCATCGCAGCAGCCCTGAAAGGAAAAACATATTCTGAAATGATTAAGGGCTCAAAGGCTGCAAAAGGCTCTTGTTCCAATGCCCCTAACTCTTTGTGTCCCAGATGTGAGAAAGGTTACCACTGGAAGAAAAATTGTAATTCCAAATTCCATCGAAATGGTTACAGATTATTTGATAAGGGATTTCAGGGAAGATGAAAAGGAGGCCAACCACTGGCCCCACTAATGACTAAATTTAATCCAAGAATTCATCCTAGCTTAGCCAGTTCCTTGCTAGAATTAATCCATTTTCTGAATAATAAACTTTCTTTTTTCTCCAGATTTCTTTAGCCACGTAAGATGTGATTTATTGATCTTTGATAGGATGTCATATATTTGTTAGAGTATGCGTGAAATGCCCGGGAAATGTTTTTGAACAGTCTGTGTGTCTCTATGTTGTGTTTATGTGTCTCTGATCTGTTTGTAATGGTTTTGGTTGTCTGTGATCACAATGGAATTTTGGAGAAAATAAATCTCTCTCTCTTTCTCATTCATTCCGGAGGAATGGGAAAGACAGACAGAGGAGTTTGAGAAATTCAGAAAAATAACATCTCTAATATATTTCTGAGTGTTTTAAACTCTAAAAAAATTTAATTAATTAAAAGAAATCATATTCTCTGCTCTCATTAAGGCGAGAATCAACAAGATAATTTGTCTACTTTTCTTCTTCCATTTCTTACTGGCCATAAGAAAGGGAACAAAGAAATCATAAGACAATGACAGGGGACAGATTTGATCCCACCGTCAAATTCTATCAACAGGTTAAATACTGAGATATATATTTAGTCAAATTTAATAAGGATTCTAAATGCAATCTAAGAAAATTTTTATTCAGACAGAAAAAGCAATGATTCTGAACTGTGTACTGAGGTATAGAAGTGCAATTTAAAACTTTCTTAGCTTATCAGAATCATCAATTCACCTAAATGCTTAACTGAGAGTGGTAAAAACCTTTCAGACTGCCACAAGTTTAATCTACCATTAATCACACTGATGTTAGTAAAAATCTTAACATAAATTATTAGAACAATACCATTGGCTTTTATTTCGTAATTAGATACCTTTGAACAGAGAATGGTTCATGAGAAAAATTTAACCTAAAATTGAATCATCTATGCTGCCTCAGTTTAGCAAGAAAAAAATTTTTGGAAAGTCACAAAACATAGCTCCTTTTTCTCAAAACTCACAGCCCTTTCTCAAATTCATTAGTATGCATGTTTGCTAAGAATTTGAATAGATACTGATGGTATAGTATAACTTTATTGATTAACAGTTAAAAAATGGAATTTCAGTTAATTTTACTTGTGCACAAAAATTATATTGAAGAAGTTATTTATTAAGACTTGCAGTATGTAAAGTACAGGCTTAAATAATCAAATTTACCAAAAATGCTTATCAAACTGAATTTGAGGATTGCAAAATAAAAGGGTAAAGCTTATAAGGATACTAGTTCATGATTTAAAAGAAATATTTAATCAGGTAGGTGGATTTGTCCTAAGGTATAGAGAGGCCAGACTACAGATTTTATTCTTCTTTAAGCAGAGGTCTGAAAGAATAATTAGTATGTATATATATAGGAAATATTGTTAAGAAGTTTTAATCAGGGACAATTTGGACGTAGTGAAATTTAAATTAATATTCATTTGGAAGTGATAAATCATCAAGGTTTTAAAATAATCATGCACATTTTATAAATGCAATAACTAAAGAGTTAAAGAGCACAGCCCCTTGAAAAGCTGCTGCAGCCTTTGACAGGTTTCAAAAGTAATTCAACCCCTTCTACACATAGGAGGGAGAGGCTCTGACTATAAATATTTTCAGCAACAGTTTTTACTAACTCAAACTTGGTAAAGGGAAACAATTAATAAGAAGCTAATGTTAATTTTGTAACTTACAGAAATCTGGCTCAACTTCAGTAGTTATCTCTGTTTCAATTAATATCAGAATATGCAAAAAATTATTATTGTGATAACTTTAATCTTTAAGGTATTAGATCCTAGCCAAATTATGTCACCTATGTTCACTATTTCACAAGTCCTTAAAGATTAATTGAATAGATTGGGATTAGAATTGAGATTATAATCTAAGAGTCAAAGGTATTAGGAAAAAGACAATTCAAATATTATTAATCTGTTATTATAAAATATTATTGAAAATTCACTACATTATAACGCAAGAAATTAATTTGTATTCTCATAATATTTGTGATTTGTAATAGTGCATTCAAATCCAGAATATAAAATCACAATAAAATGTATAACCCTCATAATAATTTAATATCATTGTTAATATGTACTTGATTGTGATGGCATTAATATTATTATAATGTCTTTTACTTTGTAGTGATATTGATGCAATTAAAACTAATTAACAAAATTGTCAATATTATAACATTATAATGAAGAATGCATTTAACTAGAAATACTGATCATCTCAGTAATCATAAGGGACCTGAAATAAAACAATTATTTGCAAATGTAAAAATATTCCAAAGTACCTGGTTGCAAATTTTTAAATTTTTTAAATCAATAACCTTTGAAGAGTAATTTTATATCAAGATCAAAACATGTAAAAATTACAAGTACAATAATTTAAATAGTCAAAAAAAAAACTGCTAGTGAGGAAAGGAATTTTCCTTGCTTCTAAAAAACTTAGAACTTCTAACAAACTTATTAACTCCTTCCTTAAAGTAAATTTAGAACCTAAAGGGGTAATTAGTAGCCTCATTGACTTATGATGCGATGTAGACAATAATGTTGCAAGCAAACAAAGCTATTACTAATATTGGGTTTTAATGAAATTGTTATTGAATGTTATCAAATCACATGTACCTTACCTTGTGAAAATTGAAAACATATGTTCAAATGTAAACTATGTGTAAAAGCTATTTGTTAAAAATTGAGCATGCCTATTTGCCATAATATATGATTTGTATTATGAACAAAAAGTTTAAGTAAACTGACTATCACAAAGGGACTAACCAGCCCCTGCCTCAACCCTCTCTAATCAAGAGAACAGTAATGAAAACTTAATTTCAAGGAAAGTTGTTCACTCTTTTTCTATAATTACTGGAAAGAATTACTAGATAATTTATTCATTGAGAAATTGTTGAAAAAAATTTGTTTATCATATTTTGTAACATTATAATTTTTCATTGTGCATGTAAATCTTGGAAACCTTACAAATTTTATTGTAATAATTACTGTTTAAGGTAAAAGTCATTGGATTTGCAATTGATATTACTCATTATGGATCATTGAATTGGATTCACCATTCAAAAGAATGATATCACCGATAAATAATCTCTGACTCTTACCTCAAGTCAAACAATGTTATACTCCCTTCCCTCCTTTTTCCTTATTCAAAGCAAAGTGATATAAAAAATTGAAGCCCCAGAAATTCAAATATGTAAAGCAAGGCAATATGTTCCACTGTTTACTTATGAAACTGGTACCCATCCCAAGTGTTGTTTCAGTGAAAGTTAGTTTGAACCTCTTATAAATTAATTTATTTGTATAACTTCTGACCATCAATTTGAATAACTAATTACAATACAAAGAAACAAATAATACCTCAGAATTATAATATGGGGATCGAGGTTTTATTCATACAGGAAACGGATCTGAGTTTTGGGTAAAAGACATTTCACTAAATCTAAACTATATATGTATATATACATATATATATATAATTTTGAAATTTAAAACAGTTTTTACTTAAAAAACATTGTATTTTTCCCTGAATTTTTAATTTTCTTATTGCTTTTACCAATTGATTCACACAACCCCAAAACTCAGTCATGTATCATTAACTGATCTAGATGTTAGCCTTAACCCTCTTCAGGGGAGAATGTGTGTTTTATAATCTATAATGTAAAGTTGAAATTCTTTTGAGAATAATTTCAGGATAAGAAGTTTGCCACCTCCCCAGAATCCAGGCGATGAACCTGTTTGGAAGAAGACACCATGAAGATGCCTGCAGAGACCTACACCGCATTAAGAAGATCCCATAATGAACTTTGGGGTGCAGTTAATTGAAATATGGGGAATTGAATGCATCTGTTTTGAATGTACACTCATGCCAAAGGAGACTGCCCCCAATTGGCTTTTTGTCAATGCGTCTAGTAATCATGTGATCATTGTTTTTGTCCTTTTTTCCTTTTTAACCCCCAAAATGTGTGTAACTTAAAAGTTAGTTATGTTTGCAAGAGCCTTCAGGAAGACCACCTTTCCTTGGATCTCATAAGAGAGATTCACATACCCCAACATGTGGATACCCTCTCAAAAAATGTTTCCCTTGCCCTTCTGACTCAAGAGAAGATACATAAGGGATTAGAAGTAAGAATCAATGTTCTTGAAGAGGCTGTTTTATACATTGGCAATCAATTGCAAAACATTAAAGTCCGGCTTAAAGCAAGGTGTCATGCAGAATTTAAGTGGATCTGTGTGACCCCCCTTGTCTATAATCAAACAGATGTTCCTTGGGAAAATATACAACAGCATATTCTTGGTGTATGGAATCACTCAGAAATCTCTATTGATCTAAAAATGTTACATGACCAAATTATGGAGATCAGTCATTCTTCTGTTTCTGATTCCATTCCCAACCTGGCTTCTTCATTTATTGAGGGTCTTTCATCTTACATCTCTCATAATAATCTAATACCCACCCTCAGTACTGCTGGATTTTCCCTTTTCTTATTCCTTATAGTTTTGTTTTGCTTTCCATTTCTCATTAGATCACTCAGTTCTTCAATAAGGCAAATTCAAATCGAGCTAAAATGTCTACAATTCAAAACAAAAGAAAAGGACATTAAGAGCAAGAGAGGGTTACAAGTGGTCCTTTATCATAATCTGTAAATTAGAACAGAATCCTTTTGTACTCTCTATAACTGATAGTTGTGACCACTCTCTAAGTTCTAAAAAAAAAAAACAATTTTTTTTTAATAAAAAAAAGGGGGATTCTGTGGGAAGCCGTTCTATGTATTAAAGCCTTTGGAGAAATAGGATCA
>NW_025395204.1:0-3237 GCF_016433145.1 Gracilinanus agilis | reverse complement strand
AGAAATATATACATTTTTAGATGGTTTTTTCCAATTTCCTTTTTACAATTCCCCGTGAGGTCCGGCAAAAAAAAGGTTAGTCCTTTTTTCTTCGCTGGACCTGTAAAAATAGACAACTTCTAAATTTTTCAGGAATTTGGGGATAAAGAAATGGATGAACAAATGGTTAAAATTAGACGCATTGACAAAAAACCAATTTGGGGGGCTGTCCCCCACTGGCACAACAGTGTACAATTTAAAACAATACATACAACTCAATTTCAACTCCCCATAGTTCAATCAACTGCACCCCAAAGTTCAAAGTTTGGTCTTCATGGTACAGTGAAGGCTTTTCAGACACCTTCATGGTGTCTTCACCAAAACAAGTTCGTCATCTGGATTCTGGGGAGATGGCAAGATCCTTATCCTGAAATTATTCTCAAAAGAATTTAAACTTTACATTATAGATTACAAAACATACATTTTCTTCTAAGATTTTATATAATTCCCCGTGAAATTACTCCTAAAAGAGTTAAATAAATATACATATATTTTCACATTATCGAATTTTAAAAAACTTAACAGATATCCCCGTGAGGTAATTCTTAAACACACCTTTTTTCTAAAAAAGGGTATCTCAGGTCAGGTAAGGATGACAAAATACAAAGAATAGAATTCAAGAAAAAAGATGAAAAATTAACTTGTGAAATGAAATGTAAAATGTGCAAAAAAATCTAGGGAAAATAAACTTAGACCTTTGAATGAAGGTCTAATTAAAGTGAATTCAACAGTGTGCAATTACCCATTCAGAGCCAGGACTTAAGGAAATGTCTCTCTCTGATCTGACTTATCAGCTTTTTAGGGAAGTGAGCCAAATAATTAACCAATCTTAGGTGCTTTCTAGGAATCTAAGTCGAGGGGACCCACGTCCTCTAAAGTTTTAGAAAAGACTGGGACTCCAGGACTCAACCCCAATTTCCAAGCCCGAAAGTATTGGCATAGAACTGCTATTTTGCAGATCTTAGTCAAGTCTCTGACCATGTGCTTTCTTTAGCACTATTAATGGCTTTCATATTCCCTTCTGGAATCAGAGAGGCATTTAAATCACAGTCCTATAGGCTCAGGTATTTGCTGTAAAATCAGAAAAAGGATAAATAATGATTACATATGTACTTCCAGTACAAGATGATAAAAAGGGAAAATCAATTTCTCATTAGAAAAATGTTTCAAAAATCAAAAAAATATATATATAGCTTAGAACTAGAAGGGTTGTTACCCAAAAATGAGATTTTCATTTTGTGAGTGTAAATGGATCTTACAAAAGGCAGATTCACAATGCACATTCAAATAGAGTACCATTATTTCCAATAGCACATTTTAAACAATAAACAGTGATGTTTAAAATCATATACTTGTTACAACCTGTAACCCTTGGCAAATGCTGTTATTGCTTCCATAGCAAAATGTGATATTTAAAAAAGAAACCTTCTGGTATAATCATCCTCAGATAAGAATATACAGGAGCTCCTTGGCTTCCTGTTTTAAAAAAAATCCTGGATAGGAATGCTTCTACCCATTTAAGGCAATAATATCTCTTATAATAAAATATATAAAAGCTTTATCCTTTAAGACAACAATTTCTTAAGGATTTAAAGTAAAAGTTAAAAAAGATCTCTTGTAAAATTACAAGGTAATATTTAAAGCATGGAAAACTTTCAAGGTTCTTTGCAATTACCAAGACAGAATAAATTTTAAAGACATGTGCTCTATAAGATGTTCATAGGTGGTACATATAACCGCATTGTTTTTGATACAGTAAGCGTTTAAGTAAATTAGGAAATATAATAACATCATAAGCAGAAACTTCATTAGCGTAAAATGATTCAGTGCAACAGGAAAATCAACGATATAAGCAAGATTAATTAACAAACACTAATTAGCAAAATACAGTAAGATACAGTCTTTTTAAAACAGAAATAAAGCTCATTCAGTTCCGAGGTTTTAAAAGTTCACCACTGGTTTCAATTTAAGGTTCTTTTGATTGAGTTCTGCTGAGTTTAAGGTTTTTTTTTTTTTCTTCTAAAAGTTCAAAGTTCTGAGCAGTTATTGGGGTGAATATTTCTCCCCTGAGTTCAGTTTTTTAATCACAAGCAAGTCTCAATAGGCCATTCGGCCAATAGGTCCACGTGGTGTCGTCCACATGGCTCGGGGTTAGTGGAGAAAAGCTCAGGAAAACAACCCACTTGTAGAGTCTGTGTGGGTTGTTGCCTAATTAGGTCTTTAGAGAAACACGTGGAAGGCTAGAATGTCTCCTATAAGAAAGTAGAGAGGAAGGGGAATATACCCAAATGGTTTGCGTCAGAGCTGAAGCAGTCTCTGGAGGTCTCGATCTCAGCAAAGGCGGCAGGTCATCGCTGTTGGGGCTCGGGGTTCTGGAGTGGAATTAGCAGGATCAGCAGCCAGGATCGGGGATCACAGGGACTGGAACGCTGGCAGGCTTGTAGGCTTTCGGCGCGGCAGGAATGGAGATCAAGTCAGGAGATAGCCAGTAGGAATGGAGATCAGCAGCAGAGAGTAGCGGCAGAGCACATTGGCTGGGCTCCGGCATTTTAGTTTAAAGCCAAAAGCCCGAATCGGCTGGCCTGACCTCCCTCCCAAGGTGGCTTGGGCTGGACTGGCCGGCTGAGTCCCACTGGAGGCAAAAACGTGCTCTTGCTTTTAGCAAAAGCATGGCAAGGAAAGTCACTTTCCTTTTTTAAAAAAGTGCTCAAAAGAGCTGAGCCAGGCCAAAAAGCAGGCATGGCTATCGTTAGGCTATCTGGAAGATTCGCTTCTGAGACTCTGGGTCCCAGAGCCGCATGGCTTTTTCCTCTTAGGCTATCTAGAAAATTGAGAGTTCGAATTTCGACCTTCTGGTTCGCCAAATTGTTAATATGAAAAATGATAAAGACTGATATAATAATAGAAATTAGTAGTTTAATTAAAGCCATGTTGATAGATAAAATCATTAGACCACGCGCTTGTAAGCATTCAAAACTGCCGCCTCCATACTGCCTCCTAGCCAAGCCCTACTCGCCAAAGAAGAGAGAGACCACTCCCTCCTAACCCACGAGATTTAAGCGCTCCCCTGCGTCAAGACGTCGGAAACGGAAACCAGTTGGACCATGTTGGATCAAGGGAAATGTAGTTTTGATACATTTCCCTTGTCCATAGAAATATATACATTTTTAGATGGTTTTTTCCAATTTCCTTTTTACA
>NW_025395203.1:0-6257 GCF_016433145.1 Gracilinanus agilis | reverse complement strand
AGAAGTTCCCTGATCCTTCCTTCACTACAAATATAAACTTCAAAATATCATTGAGAATTCAACAAATACACTATACTGGAACTTCAGCACCATAACAAATATGTATAAATGTATAGGCTGCAATCATCTGAGAAAAACATTAATCCACTGAAAGGTAAGATCACTTAAGGTATATTTCCCCAAAGATATATTAAATGAGACTTAAAAGTAGAGCTGATATCTGAACACATTTAAATGATCACAAAACCAGTCAAATATCTTCTCAAAAGTGTGCAAAATATTAAACATAAATAAATGTAATTAGGATAGTTACTTATCCCCCAACCATTTCTATTTGAACTTCACTAAATATAAGATGAACAGAAAAAGGACAATAATTATTGCTCACATTTATGTAACACTCAGTAGGCACTATTTTTATCTGGTTTTATTGGCAAGGAAACTCATATTGAGAGAGATTAAGTAACTTGCTCAGGGTCATATCATTAGTGAATCTGTGAGATGAGATTCAATCCTACATTTTTGTCTTCCACAAACCCAAGCCAGGTGCCCATTATACCTTTGAGATACTTCCCCTCTAAAAGTCACTACATTTGGCTTATATTAATTTAGAAGTAGGAAGACTTCTACATAAAATTATTCATCTTGTTAGGGATTGGAATTGGAGTAATACAGTAGGAATGTGTTGTAAGAACTTCCATTTCTATTATTATCAACTTTGGAAATATTTTTGTTATAAATTTGTTTTCAAACATTACTATCCTGAATACTTATGGTCAAGCCAAAGTGATGCAGCCTTCCATAACCACAGCATGATGAGATCAGAGATTAAAGTAAAGTATATAAAGCATTATGCAACCCACTATATTTTCTGTTGGGAATTGTATGTTGAATTTTATGCTGTGTTCTAAGAAGTGACAGAGCCCATTACTTTTTAAGTATAAGCAGAATAAGTGTAGAGCAGTGTACTTCAATATTCTGAAATCTAGCTCTACCCTACCTTGTCCTACTCCAGTTTTGTGGACACTGTGTCCCGGCTAAAATAGTCTACTCACATTATCTGAGGACATCAAATAATTTCTTAATTCTACACCCTTCTTAGGAATGTTCTCTACCAATCTCACCCCTAATTTCTACCCACCAGTAATTTACCATCTTTCAGGACTCAATGCAAATACCTCTTCCTTTATGAAGCCTTCTCAAATGCCCAAGGATCCTTCCTTCATTTGGTCTCATAGCACATAATTCTTCCACTAGCACTAATGCTTTTTTATGACATTAGTATTACAGTTGTTTACATACATTGTCTATCTTCCTGGATTGTAAGCCATTTATTTTTGTGAGTTTTATTTCATTGTAGTTTCTTCATTTGTTAAATGCTAGGGCTGGACTTGATGATCTGCCAGGTCCCTTCTAATTCTATATCCTATAACCCTATTAGATAAGTAGTTTAAGCAAACCCATTTCTCCAAAGAAGAATTTGAGACCCTGAGAAATTGAGGAAATTGTCCAGGTCCTATGGTTTTCAACTGACAGATATAAGATGCTAATTTAGAACTTCTGACTCAAATACCAGACTTTTTATCATTATAAAACAAATTTATCAAGTGCTTTGGTTCACAATGAGTCCTTACATATAACTGGAATTCAGAAAATATCAACTGATTTGTGAGAAGTATTTAAAGGATTGCCATATGAAAGAGGAAGCCAACTTACTCTTTGTTCTCAGAGAGTAGAATCAAGAGCACTGACTAAGAAGTTGTCAAGTTGGCTCCATGGAAGAAAAATATTTCTTGACTTGTCACAAAATACAATGGCTGCTTTAGGGTTTGGTGGGTTCCCCATCATTGAGGATCTTTGACCAAAGATTGGATTACCACTCTTTGGGTATGTTAGAGTGGGAATCCCTTTTCTAAATGGAAGGAACTATATAACTGGAGTGAGAAGTCATCAGTGAAATCAAAGTTTATAGAAAGGGAGAGTAGAATCTGGGAATGTGAACTTCCCTGACATTTCAGTTTCTCTAAATGCTGACCTTGCCATTTCCACATTTCCTGTTCTCAACAAAGAAAACTGTTCCTCAACTAATTCTCTGGTCAAGGTAGGAGGAAGAAAGGGGAGGCATAGGGTGGACTAGGTACAAAACAAATAGACCTTTCTAGACTCATCTTTTCTGAAAACTAAAGAATGTAATGCCTTGTATAATAACTACAAAAAAGACCCTTTCTCTGCAAACACTGGCTTCCACACTGAACTTCACAGTTCTGTGAAAATACAAAAAGCACCAGAAAATGCACAAATCATCAGAAGGGAGATTCTTGCTGCCTCGTGTCACACAACTTGTTTTCAGAGCTAGCTATTCTACCTGGAGAACTCTGTTTGAAAGTCATAGATATGTTCTCTGTAGTAGTGACTGATGTTTACATTAGAGAAAGGTTTTTATGACCCTATGAAAAATCTCTGACAGTTGACAATAAATTTCCTTGCTCAAAAAATGAGCTAGAGAGAGTGACCCAGAGAAGACATAGGATACAAGCAAATAATCAACCCACAAGGAGACCAGAGGTGGAACTGGCCAGGCTAATGTCTGAATGGATTAGATGGACAGTGCTCTAGCTATGTCACAGGTGAAATATGTCATAGTACCTGATCCTAATCGACAGGGTTCATCCCTCTCTATTTCATCAAACATTCTGAGTCTACTGCAATACAATCTTTTGTGAGGCCTCAGGCAATAGTCTGTAGCACTCAGGTTGAAAGAGCCCTGAATCATAAATGAGGATAGCTAAATTCTAGAATTAGAATTTTTTCTTTTATGTCATGGTACAACTTTACCAGTTCTCCCTCTCATCACTCAGATCCACTATCTTCTTCTTCACCTTTGTCTAACATGAAGACCTAGGTGTTTTTTTTCCTTTCAAAGGAAAACCAGTCTGCTGGCACAATTAGTACCATTCCAAATTGTCAGCTTCAGGACATTGTCCCCACTATCATCTCTACTCACTCACTAATATTCAACAGTCTACTGGTTGTTGTTGTTGTTGTTTTACCCCTATAGTCTACAAAAATGTCCATGACNATATTAATTTTACTTCTCACAGATATCACTGCAGATTTTAAAAATAAATCACATACCAAACCCTTGGAAAGACTTGCTGAAGTGTCTGGAATTATACACAAGAAGTTCCCTGATCCTTCCTTCACTACAAATATAAACTTCAAAATATCATTGAGAATTCAACAAATACACTATACTGGAACTTCAGCACCATAACAAATATGTATAAATGTATAGGCTGCAATCATCTGAGAAAAACATTAATCCACTGAAAGGTAAGATCACTTAAGGTATATTTCCCCAAAGATATATTAAATGAGACTTAAAAGTAGAGCTGATATCTGAACACATTTAAATGATCACAAAACCAGTCAAATATCTTCTCAAAAGTGTGCAAAATATTAAACATAAATAAATGTAATTAGGATAGTTACTTATCCCCCAACCATTTCTATTTGAACTTCACTAAATATAAGATGAACAGAAAAAGGACAATAATTATTGCTCACATTTATGTAACACTCAGTAGGCACTATTTTTATCTGGTTTTATTGGCAAGGAAACTCATATTGAGAGAGATTAAGTAACTTGCTCAGGGTCATATCATTAGTGAATCTGTGAGATGAGATTCAATCCTACATTTTTGTCTTCCACAAACCCAAGCCAGGTGCCCATTATACCTTTGAGATACTTCCCCTCTAAAAGTCACTACATTTGGCTTATATTAATTTAGAAGTAGGAAGACTTCTACATAAAATTATTCATCTTGTTAGGGATTGGAATTGGAGTAATACAGTAGGAATGTGTTGTAAGAACTTCCATTTCTATTATTATCAACTTTGGAAATATTTTTGTTATAAATTTGTTTTCAAACATTACTATCCTGAATACTTATGGTCAAGCCAAAGTGATGCAGCCTTCCATAACCACAGCATGATGAGATCAGAGATTAAAGTAAAGTATATAAAGCATTATGCAACCCACTATATTTTCTGTTGGGAATTGTATGTTGAATTTTATGCTGTGTTCTAAGAAGTGACAGAGCCCATTACTTTTTAAGTATAAGCAGAATAAGTGTAGAGCAGTGTACTTCAATATTCTGAAATCTAGCTCTACCCTACCTTGTCCTACTCCAGTTTTGTGGACACTGTGTCCCGGCTAAAATAGTCTACTCACATTATCTGAGGACATCAAATAATTTCTTAATTCTACACCCTTCTTAGGAATGTTCTCTACCAATCTCACCCCTAATTTCTACCCACCAGTAATTTACCATCTTTCAGGACTCAATGCAAATACCTCTTCCTTTATGAAGCCTTCTCAAATGCCCAAGGATCCTTCCTTCATTTGGTCTCATAGCACATAATTCTTCCACTAGCACTAATGCTTTTTTATGACATTAGTATTACAGTTGTTTACATACATTGTCTATCTTCCTGGATTGTAAGCCATTTATTTTTGTGAGTTTTATTTCATTGTAGTTTCTTCATTTGTTAAATGCTAGGGCTGGACTTGATGATCTGCCAGGTCCCTTCTAATTCTATATCCTATAACCCTATTAGATAAGTAGTTTAAGCAAACCCATTTCTCCAAAGAAGAATTTGAGACCCTGAGAAATTGAGGAAATTGTCCAGGTCCTATGGTTTTCAACTGACAGATATAAGATGCTAATTTAGAACTTCTGACTCAAATACCAGACTTTTTATCATTATAAAACAAATTTATCAAGTGCTTTGGTTCACAATGAGTCCTTACATATAACTGGAATTCAGAAAATATCAACTGATTTGTGAGAAGTATTTAAAGGATTGCCATATGAAAGAGGAAGCCAACTTACTCTTTGTTCTCAGAGAGTAGAATCAAGAGCACTGACTAAGAAGTTGTCAAGTTGGCTCCATGGAAGAAAAATATTTCTTGACTTGTCACAAAATACAATGGCTGCTTTAGGGTTTGGTGGGTTCCCCATCATTGAGGATCTTTGACCAAAGATTGGATTACCACTCTTTGGGTATGTTAGAGTGGGAATCCCTTTTCTAAATGGAAGGAACTATATAACTGGAGTGAGAAGTCATCAGTGAAATCAAAGTTTATAGAAAGGGAGAGTAGAATCTGGGAATGTGAACTTCCCTGACATTTCAGTTTCTCTAAATGCTGACCTTGCCATTTCCACATTTCCTGTTCTCAACAAAGAAAACTGTTCCTCAACTAATTCTCTGGTCAAGGTAGGAGGAAGAAAGGGGAGGCATAGGGTGGACTAGGTACAAAACAAATAGACCTTTCTAGACTCATCTTTTCTGAAAACTAAAGAATGTAATGCCTTGTATAATAACTACAAAAAAGACCCTTTCTCTGCAAACACTGGCTTCCACACTGAACTTCACAGTTCTGTGAAAATACAAAAAGCACCAGAAAATGCACAAATCATCAGAAGGGAGATTCTTGCTGCCTCGTGTCACACAACTTGTTTTCAGAGCTAGCTATTCTACCTGGAGAACTCTGTTTGAAAGTCATAGATATGTTCTCTGTAGTAGTGACTGATGTTTACATTAGAGAAAGGTTTTTATGACCCTATGAAAAATCTCTGACAGTTGACAATAAATTTCCTTGCTCAAAAAATGAGCTAGAGAGAGTGACCCAGAGAAGACATAGGATACAAGCAAATAATCAACCCACAAGGAGACCAGAGGTGGAACTGGCCAGGCTAATGTCTGAATGGATTAGATGGACAGTGCTCTAGCTATGTCACAGGTGAAATATGTCATAGTACCTGATCCTAATCGACAGGGTTCATCCCTCTCTATTTCATCAAACATTCTGAGTCTACTGCAATACAATCTTTTGTGAGGCCTCAGGCAATAGTCTGTAGCACTCAGGTTGAAAGAGCCCTGAATCATAAATGAGGATAGCTAAATTCTAGAATTAGAATTTTTTCTTTTATGTCATGGTACAACTTTACCAGTTCTCCCTCTCATCACTCAGATCCACTATCTTCTTCTTCACCTTTGTCTAACATGAAGACCTAGGTGTTTTTTTTCCTTTCAAAGGAAAACCAGTCTGCTGGCACAATTAGTACCATTCCAAATTGTCAGCTTCAGGACATTGTCCCCACTATCATCTCTACTCACTCACTAATATTCAACAGTCTACTGGTTGTTGTTGTTGTTGTTTTACCCCTATAGTCTACAAAAATGTCCATGAC
>NW_025395202.1:0-4391 GCF_016433145.1 Gracilinanus agilis | reverse complement strand
TTCAGTAAAAGAGGGAGTGGATAGGAGAAGTAGAAATAGTGAAGAAGTTTAATCTGATAAAGAGATTTCTAGATTCCAACATGACTATAATTTTACTTCCTATCTTATTCAGTTGTTTTTCAGTTGTATCTGACTCTTCATGATCCCTTTTGGGCTTTTCTTGACAAAGATACTGGAGTAGTTTGCCATTTCCTTCTCCAGTTCATTTTATAGATGAGGAAATTAAGGTAAACAGGATGAAGCAACTTGCCTATGGCTCCACAGCTAGTGTCTGAGGGCCAGATTTGAACTTTCTGACTCTAGACTCCAGATACCAGCATGCTAACCACTGTGCAACTTAGTTGCCTTCCTTCCTATACTTTAAGCCAAGTCATTGAAACTCCTGGTAATTTTATATGGCAGGGAGATGGTCATCTTGAGAATCAATTAGATGATAATGGAATGGGGTAAAGTTTGGTGAAGGGATCATCTAAGAAAACTCCTTGGGAAATTTCTGGAGAAGGACTAACTGTTCAGCTGGCAAGCATGTGATGTTATTGGGAGTGACAGCTGAAATACTATTTCCTTTGCTATCTCCAGCTTACCACATACCTTAATCAGGCCAACTTCTGCTGTGACCCATGAACCAGTGGCATTAGTCTTCCATTATAGAGATGATAGCTCCCATCTAACTTTTGTCATTTTTCCCTCCCTGCTTCCTGCTGACTGACATTTTTGTCAAATGTCTAATGTGTCACAAAAACCTGGAATGAGCACTGAAGGTCATAGTTCAGTCCATAAGAGCATTGCTTGCTTGCTGGAGACACCCTAAGGGTGATAACTTCTGTGGATTAAAAAAGATTTGAGAATTTCTTTGGTGACTATGATAACACCTGTTTTTCATCACAAGCCTTGTCACCAGTTCTTTCTTTGCAGGTGGATAGCATTTTTCATCATGAGTCTTTCAAAATCATCTTAGGTCATTATATTGCTGAAAACAGCCAAGTCATTCACCGCTGATCATGCTTACAATTTTGCTGTTAACTATGCAAAATGTCCTTCTGGTTCTGCTCATTTCACTTTGCATCAGTTCATGTAAGTCTTCCCAGATTTTTCTGAAAACTTCTAGCTTCTCATTTACTATAGCTTAACAATATTCGATCAAAATCACATATCACAACCTGTTCAGTCATTCCCCAATTGATGGGCCTCTCCTCAATTTCCCATTCTTTGCCCCCACAAAAAGAGCTGCTATAAATATGTATTTGTATCTGTCTCCTTTTCCTTTTTCTTTGATCTCTTTGGGATTCAGACCTAGTAGTGATATTGCTGGATAAAAGAGTAAAAATAGTTTTATAACCTTTTGAGATCTCTAGAATGGTTAGATCAGTTTGCAAATTCAACAACAGTTCATTAGTGCCCCAATTTTCCCATATCCCCTCTAACATTTGTCAGTTCCCCATTTTTTAAAATCTCTTTGGGATATAAATCCAGTAGTGATACTGCTGGATTAAAGGGCATGTGTTCTTTTAAAGCCCTTTGGGAGGACAGCTGGGTAGCTCAGTGGATTGAGAGCCAGCCCTAGAGATGGGAGGTCCTAGGTTCAAATCTGGCCTCAGACACTTTCCAGCTGTGTGACCCTGGGCAAGTCGTTTGACCCCCATTGCCTACCCTTACCACTCTTTTGCCTTGGAGCCAATACTCAGTATTGACTCCAAGATGGAAGGTAAGGGTTTAAAAAAAAGATGAAGCCCTTTTTGGCATGATTCCAAATTGCCCTCCAGAATGGTTGGATCAATTCACAACTCTACCAGCAGTGTACTAGTGTCCCAACTTTACCACATCCCCTCCAATATTTATTATTTCCCTTTCCCTTCATATTGGCCACTCAGCCAGATATAAGGTGATACATTCATTTTTTTATGAGCCAAACTGATAGGTGTGAGGTGGTACCTTAGAGTTGTTTTAATTTGCATTTCTTTAATCAGTAATGGTTTTAAACATTTTTAGAGTATTTAGAATATTTTAAAATATGATTATAATTAGCTTTGATTTTTTCATCTGAAAACTCTCCATTCATATCCTTTGACCTGATTGGGAAATAAATAACTTGTGTTCTTATAAATTTGACTCAGTTCTTTATACATTTGAGAAATGAGGCCTCTATCAGAGAAACTTAATATAATTCCCACTCTCCTCCTCTGAGTTTTCTCTTTTCTTTTTAAATTTTGACTGCATTGGTTTTGAGCAAAACCTTTTAAATGTAATTAAATTATTCACTTTATATCTTGAAATGCTCTTTATCTCTTTATTGGTCATATATTCTTTCCTTATCCATAGATCTGATAAGTAAATCATTTCCTACTCCTTTAACTTGCTTATGGTATCACCTTGTAGGTGTAAATCATGTATCCATTTTGACCATATCTTGTTATATACTGCATGAATTATTGGTTATACCTAGTCTCTGCCAAACTGCTTTCCAGTTTTCCCAGCAGTTTTTGTCAAATAGTGAGTTCTTGTCCCCAAAGCTGGGATTTTTGACTTTATCAAACACTATATTACTATGGTAATTACCTCCTGGGTATCGTGTACCCAATCTATGCAATTGATCCACCATTTTGTTAGATTGTTTTGATGATTACTGATCTGTAATACAACTTAATATCTAGAACTGCTGGGCCACTTTCCTTTATGTTTTCTTTAATAATTCATTTGATATTCTTTCTTTCCTGTGGTTACATGATCCATGTTGTCTCCCTTCTTCCCCTCCCCTCCTAGAGCTGACAAGGCATTCCACTGGGTTATACATGCATTATCACTCAAAACCTATTTCTGTATTATAAGGGTCAGAAGAGTGGGAGAGGTATATCTGTAACTAGGAATCTCTGACAAGAACTAGAGTTCTAAGGGGGAGTTTCTCTGTCAACCTAACTTCAGTCAGGTTGACAGCCTTGGCTAAGGACTCAAAGGAGAGGGTTGGATATTGGGGTTTCTCACAAATGGTCCAGGTCACTTCCTTGATGGCTTCAGGATACCAGGAATCAACTCCTCGCATAGCCAATAATTCAAAAAGATACCAGATAGGTAAAAATACCTGTAAGCTTTGCACTAGAAATCAGACAGTATCCATTACTAAGGGTTGTCTTGAGAGATGTTGTCTTCAAGTTTCTCCAGTCCCAAAGATCCCAAGCTCATGGAGTCACTGCTGGCTGGCCTCTGCTCCAAACCCCTCTCGCACCAGCAATGTCAGTTTTTTTCTCTCTCTTCTCTCTTCTCCTGCATTCCATTCAGAATGTCCGTGGCTGACAGCCAAGGTTTTGCCCTTAGCCTGACTGCTAAATCTGCTTTCCTACTTTTAAAGTCTATTTCTCTATTACACACTAAAACCTATTTCTGTATTATTGATTTTTATAATAGAGTAATCTTTTAAAACCAAAACCTGAAATCATTTTCCCAAATAAAAAAGTGATAAATCATTTGTTTTCTTCTGGATTTCTACTCCCACAGTTCTTTCTCCAGATGTGGATAGCATTCTTTCTCTTAAATCCTTCAGAATTGTCCTGTATCATTGCATTGCTATTAATAGCAGTCTATTTCATTTAATCATCCCACAATGTTTCAGTTACTACATATGATGTTCTCTTATTTCACTCTGCATCAATTTATATAGATCTTTCCAGTTTGTAAAGAACTCACCCAGTTCATCATTCCTTAAAGTACAATAGTACTAATTCAGTTACCATCATATACCACAATTTATTCAGCCATTCCCCAATTGAGGGACATCCTCTCATTTTCAAAATTTTGGCCACCACAAAAAGTATGGCTATAAATATCTTTGTACAAACAGGTCCATCCTCATTTTAAAAAATTAATTAAAATTTTCCCCATGGTTACATGATTTATGTTTTTTTTCCCCTTCCCTCTTTCCCTCCCCCCTCTTGGGGTTGACAAGTAATTCCACTAGGTTATACATAAATACATTATCAGCCGATCCCATTTCCATATTATCTATTTTTGTAAAGAGCAAGCCTTTAAAACCAAAACCCCAAATCACACATCCATATTAACAAATGATGAATCACATGTTTTCTTCTGAATTTCTACTCCCATAGTTCTTTCTCTCAATGTGAATAGCATTCTTTATTATAATCCTTCAGGAATGGATCAAGGACAATTCTATGGGACTTATAAAAAAGAATGCTATCTTCATCAAAAGAAAGAACTATGTGAGTAGAAAGGCAAAAAAACCCAAACTTATGTCTCATCATTTATCACTTGTTTATATGAATATACGATTTGGGGTTTTGGTTCTATGGTAAAAAATAATATGGAAATAGGTATCAATATATAGGTATACAATTTTTTTTGTAGTTTAGTGATGGAAGCCACTAATGGTTGCATCAGTA
>NW_025395201.1:0-6865 GCF_016433145.1 Gracilinanus agilis | reverse complement strand
TATAAAGCAGTAGTCATCAAAACAATATGGTACTGGCTAAGAGACAGAAGGGAGGATCAGTGGAATAGACTTGGGGTAAATAACATCAGCAAGACAGTGTATCATAAACCCAAAAAGCCCAACTTTTGGGACATGAATCCTTTATTTGACAAAAAACTGCTGGGAAATTTGGAAAACAATATGGGAGAGATTAGGCTTAGATCAACATCTCATACCCTATACCAAGATAAATTCAGAATGGGTGAATGACTTGAAAATAAAGAGGGAAACTATAAATACATTAAGTGAACACAGAATAGTATACTTGTCAGATCTCTGGGAAAGGAAAGATTTTAAAACCAAGCATGAGTTAGAGAAAATTACAAAATGTAAATTAAATGATTTTGATTAAATTAAACTAAAAAGCTTTTGTACAAACAAAACCAATGTAGGCAAAATCAGAAGGGAAACAATAAATTGGGAAAAAATCTTTATAACAAAAAACTCTGACAGGGGTCTAATTAAAATATACAAGGAGTTAAATCAATTGTATAAAAAATCAAGCCATTCCCCAATTGATAAATGGGCAAGAGACATGAATAGGCAATTCTTAGATAATGAAATCAAAAGTATTAATAAGCACATGAGAAAGTGTTCTAAATCTCTAATAATTAGAGAAATGCAAATCAAAACAACTCTGAGTTATCACCTCACACCTAGCAGATTGGCTAAAATGAAAGAAGGGCAGAGTAATGAATGCTGGAGGGGATGTAGCAAAATTGGGACATTAATGCATTGCTGGTGGAGTTGTGAACTGATCCAACCATTCTGGTTGGCAATTTGGAATCGTGCTCAAAGGGCTATAAAAGAATGCCTGCCCTTTGATCCAGCCATACCATTGTTGGGGTTGTACCCCAAAGAGATCATAGATAAACAGACTTGTACAAAAATATTTATAGCTGTGCTTTTTGTGGTGGGAAAAACTGGAAAAAGATGGTATGTCCTTCAATTGGGGAATTGGCTGAACAAATTGTGGTATATGCTGATTATGGAATACTATTGTGCTCAAAGGAATAATAAACTGGAGGAATTCCATGTGAACTGTAAAGACCTCCAGGAATTGATGCAGAGTGAAAGGAGCAAAGCCAGAAGAACATTATACACAGAGACTGATATACTATGGTAAAATCGAATGTAATGGACTTCTGTACCCACAGCAGTGCATTGACACAGGACAGTTCTGAGGGATTTATGGTAAAGAATGCTATCCACATTCAGAGGAAGGACTGCAGGAGAGGAAACATATATGAAAAAAGAACTGCTTGAACACATGTGTTGGGGCAGACATGATTGGGAATGTAGACTTGAAACTACCACACCAATGCAAGTAACAACAATTTTGAAATAGGTGTTGATCTATGACACATGTTAAAACCAGTGTAAATGTGCATCGGCCATGGGTGGGGGGAGTGCGAGGTATGAAGGGGAAAATAGGAGCATGAATCATGTAACCACGTTAAAAATGAAAATTAATAAATGGTTAAAAATGTAAAAAAGAAAAATAGAAAAAAAAAGAAATACTTGCACATCATCATCTGTCAATCTGTTTATGAGATCTAGAAATTTATCAAGGCTAATCCCTATGTGGAGAAGAATAATGTTAGGATTAATTTTGGGGGGTTCGGGGTAGGAAAGCAGTAGTAATTAAGTAATTTTCATCTTTTGTTGTTATTATTTATGCTAATTAGTTAACTATGCTCAGTTGTTTCTATGCTACTAAATAAATAGATGTATCATCAGCACCCTCAACATCTCTAGACTTATGGTGGTGAACCTAATGACAGGTGCCAGAGGAGGTCCTCAGAGCCTTCTCTGTGGTCATGCTCACCATCACCCCAGCACAGAGTTTGTCAGAGTTCATTACTAGAAATCCAGAGGGATGTGGGCTAGATCACCCACCCCTCTAAAATGTTCACCATCATTGCTCTAGACCCTAGGGGAAAACCCTTCACACTATCTTAGTAATGCATCTGCTTCTAAATGTTAAAAGATAATAGAAATTGAATGTGTTATTAAACATATAGGGAGTGGTGAAATGCAATATCCAATGAAATAAAAGGAATATCTGAGAATATTTCTGCTTTAAGTGGGGCATTTATAAAAATTTTCCTTGAAGATTATGAACTGCAGTTTATACATTAAGATTTAAAGGCTTTCATAAAGAGATATGATTTCCAACACATTACAATCAGCCTTCATTATTCCCAAGCTAACAGGGAGGGCAAATAGCTAAGCAAACAGCCCAGATGACCCATAGTAATTCTGAATGACGGAATAACACCCTCTGCATCAATTAAACTCAGATCATTTAAAAGCATTTCTTGGGAGACCAATAAGACAATTTCTAAGTCAAAACTACAGTTCCTATGTGAATAATGGAATATGAACAAGAATGTGATGAAAGGAATTATCACAGATAATTCAAGGGACAAGAAAGGAATACTGGTTGTATTATGGTGCATATGGTTCTTTAGTAATGTCCAAAAGTACTCATTACTCCACCACATACACACACACCCCCCCCCAAAAAAAATATTAAATTGTCTTCCCAACTTTCCTGTTTGGATTAAGGGTATCATCATCTTATCATTAACCCAAGCTCAAAATATGAGTGTCCTCAGTTCCTCAGTCACACTCGCCCCACAAATCTAATTTGGTAACAAATCTTAGATATAACTTCTTTACACTCATATCCATCATACAATGGGAACAGAATGAACCACATAGGTTCCTTCTTGTAATTCAATTCTGGATATAGTTCAGATCCATTTCTATTCAATTATGCATCTAGTCCAATTTTTTATTTTATTAGAAAATTTATTCAAATAAAAGAATTGTGAGAAAGCTTTATTCTATTGTTTGAACCTAACTCTTTGTGCTTGGGAAGCTGGACCACTTCTACCTGTAACTTAGAGACACTTAACCAAAGTCCTAAGTTAATCTAACAAAAAAATCCAATCAGACCTGAAGACTGATACAAGGATTTTTCTCATAATTATATGTCTTAAGCAATCCATAGGTCTCATCAGAAAATCAGCCCAGAACTAGTCAAACATTTGTTGTGTCCATCCTCCTTTGATTGAATATAGATAATTGAGGGGAGTTTAACACCTCTTTCTTTCTTATTTCAGAGAATTCACTCTTCCCTTCCCAATTTTGAAAATCTCCAATTTTTCCTACAATTAGAAATCAGATTACCTACCCAATTCTGTATCGTGTTCAACTGTATTTTTATAAATTAGTTGGTCTTGATACAACTATTCTAGGGAGAAATTTGCAACAATACTCAAAAGGCCATAAAAACTGTATATACCTTTTGAATAGCAATAGCACTATTAGGTCTGTATCAAAGAGATAAAAGATGAGGGAAAAGGACCTACTTGTACAAAAAATATTCTTAAAAGCTTCTTTTTGGTAGCAAAAAAACCTACAAAATAAGGAGATATACATTAATTAGCAAATGGCTGAAAGAGTTGTGGTATGTGATTGTAATGGAATACTACTGGGTGTCATTAGAAATAACAAACAAGATAATCACACATATGCACACAAAAAACCTGGAATGACTTAAATGAAGTGATACAAAGTGAAGTGTGCAAAACTAGGAGAATGTTGTAAAGAGTAACAGTAATAATATATGATGATCAACTGTGATAAAAGCTGTAGAAAGAATGAACAAAGTTTGAATGCATAATAAAGCATGCCATTCTTTACTTCCTCCATGAATTTTTCTCTAATGTAAGCAATGTCTTCTTTCACTATATGATGAACATGGAAATATATATTGTATAATAATATTTACAACCTATATCATATTATCTTCTGTCTTGGTGAAGGGGGAGCAACAGGAAATAAGGAGAGAACATGGATTGCAAAATGTAAAAATAAAGATTAGTGAAAATTATCCCAATAAGAAATCTGGAAAAAAAATAAAAACATTAAAATAAAAAATATTTAAAAACAATTAATTCATCTTATTTGATTAATTGTTTTGGTACAGAAAAAGTATGCCTCACTCTATATTCAGAGCCATTGTACTGAGTGGAAAGTCCACTAACCTACTTATTATGCTTATTTTCCTAATGAATCATACTTTTTCAGATTATTCCTCACTTATTATCTACCACATTACCTCACATTTAGACAATTGTTGTAGCCTACTATTTGAACTCCCTGCCTTCTGATTTCCACAGCAATCCTTATCTCCACTCAATTGACTGAGTGATTTTAAGAAAGTACAGGTCTGATCATGTCAGCCCCACCCCATAAATTGCAGTGGCTCTTATTACTGCCAGGTTAAAAAATATCAATTCCACTCTTTGGAATGTAAAGCCTTTCACAACCTGCCTTGAATCCTTACAGTATTTATATTCTTTGTTCCCCTCCATGCACTGTGTAATTCAGGTACACTAGTCTGCTTGCTTTCCCCTCAGCGCACACTCCAGGACACTAGCTTTCATGATCTCCTGAAACCAGGGATTATACACTGACTATCTTCCATCTCTGAGACACTCTCTTTCCTAATCTCTGATTACGAGAATCCACACTATCTTTAATATTCACATCAAATGTCACCTTCTGAAGGCTTTTTCCTAATCCGGCTCCCCCATTTCTCCACTAGTATCTTCCTCCTAAGGCTACCTTCTATCTAAGTAAATCTTGTATGCATCTAGTTATTTGCAGTTATCCCCACAATTTAAATGTGAGCTCCCTGAAGGCAAGGACTGTTTTTAACCTATCTTTTCTTTCTTAGTGCTTAGGGCAATCAATGCTTGGCACAACAGCAAGGACTTAATAAATCCTTGTTGATGGATTAACTTACTGGCAATATTCTAGGGAACATATCAAAATTCTACATAAGAGAAGGAAACACTTAAACTTTGTTTTCATGAAGGAAATAATAATTAGTTCAGCATCTTCCTTAAATCTTTTTTTTTCTGTAATTGAAACTGAGAGTTTAGCAAAGTAATCAGAAGTATGTACAAGCCATTTATCAAGGAACTGCTGAAAGTTATCGCAAGGTTTTAGTGAGGATCTTGGGTGTGCCAAATCTGAATGACACTGTGGAAAAGGGCTCTTTCCTTTTTCCTGTACATTATAAGTTACTACTTGAAACTTTAAGAACAGAGAAAATGCCTAAGAAAATAGAAGAGTTGAGTGATTCTAAAATGTCATCTAAAGATACAAAACATAAGGTCCTGTGAGAATTTGAGGCTGAGATGTCTAACAAATGGCTTTCTTATTCTTTGTGTGTTGAAATATTTGTTGATGAATAATAAGTTATATATAATATGTAAAACATGTCATATGTGCATGTAGAGTGCATGTTATAATATGTAGTATGCTAGCTTATCTTCTATTATGTTATGTTATATTATATTGGGTTATGTTATGGTATGTTATGTTATCATGCACAAGTAGGAAAGTTAAATCATATACCCTTATTATTTCCAAGTCTGCTAACTTTGTGTTCTTGAAAAAAAAATCTTAAGTCATATTTAACTACCGATTTGTACATAACTTACATTTGACTAGTGAAGAGAAAGTCCCACAAGGAATGCTTGTTGTCTGTGTGGTATGAGCAGGACTTTATGTTGCTAAACTGATAGTGGTACCTTTGGCAGGTTGTGTGGCAACAAACACTCCTTTCAACTGGGCGAATACTTTTGTGCATAACAGCTCAATCCAAACCTTGATTCTCCAACATGAATCTGAATTCAATTTTCAGTTCTGCTACTTATTACCAATGTGACCTGGAAAAGTCACTTAACCTTTCTGAGTCTCAATTTCTCCTCTATAAAATGAGGGCATTGGAAAAAGTAAATGCTAAGTACCAATTCAGTTCTAGATCTATGACTTTATCATCTACTTTGGAGATCAGGGCATTATATTGATATGAGAATGAAGGTATATATACTGTCCCAGATAAAAAATCAAGATTTCCTTTAATTCCCCCATTCTTTTTTTTTATCTACCATTTTTAAAGCCAATATAAGGCAAAACAATGGAATGAACAAAGCCTACCTCCTCTATGCCACTATACTCCAATCACACACTTTGTTCATTCCCTGCCCATCCCGCTATAGTAATTCCCTGTCCTAACAGTACTCCTAATGCCCAAAACTACTGCATTATTCCAGACTGTTACATTTAAGAGAAAAAGTTACCTGATAAATTAAGTTACACTATACTGTATATTAGTGAATCTGTGTGTCTTTACAAAGAAAATATCTATAACTATTAGTACTTTACTCCAAGGTTGAAATTATAGTGATTGAATTTTTGTTTCAGATTCCCTTAAAATAATATCAAGTAAGTGAAAACATACATTGCCAATTCACAAGGTCAGTCCTTCAGAATTCAAGCTATCAGTTCACAAATTCATTTCCTTATATATCAGATTTTGGCACAGAGGGAAATGAAGTTATGTGTTTCCAAAAAAGATGATAATTTGGATTCATACCAAAACTATTTATGAAAATCTGTAACATGAAAAGATGTGTTTCTCTTAGGTTTATCTATTGCTATTTCTCTTTAAATGCTTGATTTTCTACAATCATTTTGGCTTTGCTTCTTAAATTTTGGAGAAAAGTTTAAAGCATTTCCTGTGCTGATATTTCAGAGTTGTGAGTATAGTAAGGCAAAGTTGTGTAATCCTATGCAATTTAATTAACTTTTTCTTTTTCTTTAGTTTCCTTATCTGTAAAATTAGGTTATTGTATTCATGGCCTTAAAGTTCCTTCCAGCACTAAATCCAGGAAAGATCCTATAATCTAACATAAAGAGTGACCCCTTATTTTGAACACTTGAACAGTTCTTCCTTTAT
>NW_025395200.1:0-1112 GCF_016433145.1 Gracilinanus agilis | reverse complement strand
AGTACTTTGTATATTTTATCTGTTTTTTCGAAGTACCAGCTTCTAGTCTTATTTATTAATTCAATAGTTCTTTTACTTTCGATTTTATTAATTTCTCCCTTGATTTTTAGTATTTCTACTTTAGTTTCCATCTGGGGATTTTTAATTTGCTCGCTTTCTAATTTTTTGAGTTGCATGCCCAATTCATTAATCTCTGCCCTCCTTAATTTGTTAATATATGCAGTCAAGGATATAAATTTCCCCCTGAGTACTGCCTTGGCCGCATCCCACAGAGTTTGGTAGGATGTGTCATCATTGTCACTCTCTTCAATGAAATTATTGATTGTTTCTATGATTCCTTCTTTGACAAATTGGTTTTGGAGAATCATATTATTTAATTTCCAATTAGTTTTTTATTTTCCTGTCCAGGTGCCCTTTCTTCTTATTATTTTTATTGCATTATGATCTGAGAAGGTTACATTTTTTATTTCTGCTCTTTTGCATTTGTTTGCAATGGTTCTATGCCCTATTACATGGTCAATCTTTGTGAATGTGCCATGTGCAGCTGAAAAGAAGGTGTATTCCTTTTTGTCCCTATTTATTTTTCTCCACATATCAATTAAATCTAATTTTTCTAGGACTTCATTCACCTCTCTTACCTCTTTCTTATTTATTTTTCAGTTTGATTTATCTAGATCTGAAAGAGGAATATTTAGATCTCCCACTAGTATGGTTTTACTATCTATTTCCTTCTTGTGCTCTGCCAGTTTCTCCTTTATGAATTTGGATGCTATGCCACTTGGTGCATACATACTGAGTAGTGTTATTTTCAGAGCTTTAGCTTGTGGCTGTGTCTGCCTCCTCCCACACCTCTGCTGCTCCCGCACTCAGAGTTCGCGTGCGTTCTTTGGCTTTTTGGGGTCCCAAATCTTGCTGCTCTCAGGAACAGGCCCCAGAGCTGCCAATGACTCAATGGGTGCCCCAAACTTGCTCTATTTCTTTTTAACTGGCTTTGGCGCTATAGGTGGTATGTGTGGTAGGGGTGGGGGTGGGGTGGTTGCTCATCCCGAGATTTAGTGAGAGCTTTTTCACCCCTTTATAGCATGGAAATGTCCCGATTCCACGTACCTTCC
>NW_025395199.1:0-2823 GCF_016433145.1 Gracilinanus agilis | reverse complement strand
CTTCTGGAGGCGGCAGGTTTGAATGCTTACAAGCGCGTGGTCTAATGATTTTATCTATCAGCATGGCTTTAATTAAAATACTAATTTATATATTTATAGCAGCCTTTATCATTTTTCATATTTATAATTTGACGAACCAGAAGGTCGAAATTCGAACTCTCAATTTTCTAGATAGCCTAAGAAGAAGCCATGCAGCTCTGGGACCCAGAGTCTCAGAAGCGACTTTTTTCCTTGCCCAGTCCTCTCCCGATTTTCCCCAGCCTAGAGGCTGTTTTACAGGGAAGAGAGACAATGGTTTTAATTGCGGCTGGGCTGCTAATTATTTTGCTCAATGCCCCGGGCCTGGTGGCCCTTGCTGGCTCTGATAGAATCCCGGAGCCCAGCCAGACTGTCTCTGCCACTGATCTCCATTCCTGCCGCTGATGCTGCTGATGCTGCTGATCCTGACTGCTTCCAGCCTAGAACCCCGAGCCCCAACAGCGATGACCTGCTGCCTTTGCTGAGATCAAGACCTCCAGAGACTGCTTCAGCTCTGATGCAAACCATTTGGGTAGTATATTCCCCTTTCTCCCTATTTCTAGCCTTCCACGTGTTTCTCTACAGACCTAATTTAGCCACCCACACAAGCTCTACAGGTGGGATTTTCTACAATGACCCGACACCACGTGGACCTAGCATTTACCCTTAATGGGGCGGAATGGCCTATTCAGACTTGCTTGTTATTAAAAACTGAACTCAGGGGAGAAATATTCACCCCCATAACTGCTCAGAACTTTGAACGTTTAGAAGAAAAAAAACCCTTAAACTCAGCAGAACTCAATCAAAAGAACCTTAAATTGAAATCAGGGGTGAACTTTTAAAACCTCGGAACTGAATGAGCTTTATTTCTGTTTTAAAAAGACTGTATCTTACTATATATTGCTAATTACTTCTGTTAATTAATCTTGCTTATTTCGTTGATTTTCCTGTTACACTGAATCATTTTAAGTTAAAATGTAGTTTGTGGCTGCTAGATTAATTCTGTTGATGATTTTATTGTAACTCCCAAATAATGAGAGAAATCTATTAGAACTGGTAAGAGGTTTTCACCAGCTTGTTGATCTGATACTACTGGATTTATAGAGCACATGTCTTTTAAAAATTTATTCTGTCTTGGTAATTGCAAAGAACCTTGAAAGTTTCCATGCTTTAAATATTACCTTGTAATTTTACAAGAGATCTTTTTTAACTTTTACTTTAAATCCTTAAGAATTGTTGTCTTAAAGGATAAAGCTTTTATATATTTTATTATAAGACAAATTGTTGCCTTAAATGGGTAGAAGCATTTCCTACCCAGGATTTTTTTAAAATACAGAGAGTCAAGGAGCTCCTGTATATTCTTTGCTATGGAAGCAATAACAGCATTTGCCAAGAGTTAAAAGTTGTAACAAGTATATAATTTTAAACATCACATTATTGTTTTAAAATAATGGTACTCTATTTGAATGTGCATTGTGAATCTGCTATTTTGTAAAACCCACTTTCTCTCACAGAAAACCTCATTTTTGGGTAATATAACCCTTCTAGTTCTAAGCTATATGTATATTTTTGATTTTTAAAACATTTTTCCATTTTATCATCTTGTACTGGAAGTATATATATAATCATTATTTATCCTTTTTCTAATTCTACAGCAAATACCTGAGCCTATAGGACTGTGATTTAAATGCCTCTCTGATTCCAGAAGGGAATATGAAAGCCATTAATAGTGCTAAAGAAAGCACATGGTCAGAGACTTGACTGACTAAGATCTGCATAATAGCACTTCTATGCCAATACTGTAGGGCTTGAAAATTGGGTTTGAGTCCTGGAGTCCCAGTCTTTTCTAAAACTTTAGAGGACGTGGGTCCCCTCGACTTAGATTCCTAGAAAGCACCTAAGATTGGTTATTTATTTGGCTCACTTCCCTAAAAAGCTGATGATAAGTCAGATCAGAGAGAGACATTTTCCTTAAGTCCTGGCCCTGGATGGGTAATTGCACACTGCGGAATTCACTTTAATTAGACCTTCATTCAAAAGTCTAAGTTTATTTTCCCTAGATTTTGCACATTTTACATTTACAAGTTAATGTTTTCTTCTTTTTTCTTGAATTTTATTCTTTTTATTTTGCCAATTGACTTCATATAACCCCCAGGACTCAGCCACTCATCCTTAGCTGACCTGAGGTACTTTTTTTTTTAGAAAAAAGGTGTGTTTAAGAATTACCTCACGGGGATATCTGTTAAGTTTTTAAAATTCAATAACGTAAAAATATATGTATATTTATTTAACTCTTTTAGGAGCAATTTCACGGGGAATTATATAAAATCTTAGAAGAAAATGTATGTTTTGTAATCTATAATGTAAGGTTTAAATTCTTTTGAGAATAATTTCAGGATAAGGATCTTGCCATCTCCCCAGAATCCAGATGACGAACTTGTTTTGGTGAAGACACCATGAAGATGTCTGAAAAGCCTTCACTGTACCATGAAGACCAAACTTTGAACTTTGGGGTGCAGTTGATTGAACTATGGGGAGTTGAAATTGAGTTGTATGTATTGTTTTAAATTGTACACTGTTGTGCCAGTGGGGGACAGCCCCCCAAATTGGTTTTTTGTCAATGCGTCTAATTTTAACCATTTGTTCATCTATTTCTTTTATCCCCAAAATTCCGGAAAAATTTAGAAGTTGTCTATTTTTACAGGTCCAGCGAAGAAAAAAGGACTAACCTTTTTTTTTTGCCGGACCTCACGGGGAATTGTAAAAAGTGAAATTTGGGAAATGTATAAAACTACATTTCCCGTG
>NW_025395198.1:0-8073 GCF_016433145.1 Gracilinanus agilis | reverse complement strand
CCACAAACCACTTAGTTTATTGTAATATCCCTGGTGACCCCATTACCCCACTTATATTTTCCTATAGTTTGGCACTCCCCAGATGGGTGGATAGAGAGACAGACAGGAAGTGAACAGTTGGCCAGCTAGATTCATAAAGGAAGTAAGAGGGGCTTGAACATTCCAAGAGGGAGCTCAGCCATTGGGTGAGAGCTGAGAGTTCTCAACCAGTGGTGAGCTGCTCAGAGCTTCTCAGCCCCCACCCCAGGTCATTCATAAATCTCTGTGGGTAGGGGAAAATACTATCAAGCTTGGTGCTGCCCCAGAGAAAGGGATTTTCTTCATTTTTTTTTGGCTTTGTTCTCTGTTACTGTGTTTAATTGTACCTGTGTTTAATTAATTGTGTTAGTAATTGTTATTAGTCAGCATAGTGGCTAATAATACAATAGATTTTGTGGTTAACTGGTCTGTTTGGGGAATGATGGGCACAATGGTGGTTGAAGACTGGATAGACTATGTGTTTGTGATATTATGGAAAGGTGTCTGGGCTATTCCTTACTTGTGGTTTAAAGTTATACCCAGGTATTTTAGAGGGATAATGGACATGGAATTTGCATAGCCGATTTTAACAATTAACATACTGGATTTATTATGTCACATGCCAGTTCTGATTCTGACTGGTTATTTTGTATACAGGTTGAGGTGGATATTATATCATATTGGGTATTGTATTAAAATCATTGTGACTTGGTGTTTCAGGGATTCTGAAACCAAAAAAATGTTAAGATTATTGCAAATTAAGTTGGATAATTTAGAAATATGTAGGCAAAACGGTTCTTTCTCTGGTCAATCCCTTGGTACTTCCCACACTGGCAACATGACTGAATATGTGAAAATGGGCATTTCTGGCAAAGGTGTTCCAACAAAGGCTGAGCTAGAACAGCAGGCTCAGAATAAGGCTGAAACCCCCATTAACCTTTTTCCTCTTCGCGATCTTCCCATCATTTGCGAAGATGGTGTATTCCACTTGAAACAACATACTAGATTCAGGTCTGAGGATGTAGAAAGTCTAAAACGTAAGATCCCAAATTTCCATGATGACTCTGGGAAATTTGTGAAGATCTTCAAAGCTTTTGTAAAACAACATGATCCAGACTTTGAGGATTGTTGGTACGTGTTAGGGGAGATCTTATCACATCATGACAGAGCAAAGTTTGTAGAGGAGACATGAAACACGGAGGGAATGACACCATGGCTCGTAGCTTGGGAGGAACTGGACCTGAATTCAGTTCCTACCTACCGTATGTTGAAACAAGTGTGTAAATCTCTTATTCAGGTTCCAGAGAAGCATGCTAAGCGTCCTAATTCTTGGAGTAAATTCGAAAAGATCAGGCAGACAGCAGTAGAGACCCCTGCAACTTTTTTGGACAGAATCATTGAGGCAGCAGAAATGTATTTAAACATGAATATTCTAGAAAATACCACCGTAGATCATGTTAAAAGAATTTTTGTGAGAAATTCGGTTCCCCAGGTAAAGAAATTTTTTATGGACAATTACCCTGATTGGGAATTGTTAAGCCTAGATGAATTGAAACAAAAAGCAACATATGTTTTTGCCCAAGAAAAGGACAGGAGTAGTGATGACAAGGATGCAATCATTGAAAATCTTAGAAAGCAATTACGGGAGGCAAATTCTCAAGCTAATGAGAAGGAAATAAATGAAGTCAAGGAGGTAGCAGTGTTACGGGCAGCAAAAAAGAGAAATAATAATAATAATTATAAGACCAGTGGAAATTCAAACAATAGAAACCAGAGGCAGCAATCTTGTCATGTTTGTGGACATCTTGGACGTTTTGCAAGGGACTGTAGATACAGAAAGAGATCATATGGGCAGAGATACATTAATAACAATGGAAATAATCGGTATAATAATAATTATGGTTACAGGGGAAATAACTGGAATAATGGTTTTAATCAGGGAAATGGACAACAAAATGTGTTCCAATGTCAGAATGCATGCTGTCAAGGTGTACAAGCTCCTAATTTGACAACGATGCAGGAATGTATTCGCATGGGAACTCGCCCCAAGTTTAGTCACGTGTTCAGGGGAATGTTAATAATGGTAACATGAATGGAGGGACAGCTTCATTATGAAGGTGTACCCGAAGTCAAAAGTGATTGATCAAGGAAATGGAACTAAAGTGAATGTTGATGGAATTGCATGTGTTAAAGATAATGATAATGTAATTGTGAATAATGGAAATGGTGCACTTGGTGTTAATATTGATTTGATTGGTGATAATAAGAATTTAATTAATAATGGTGATAAGTTGATCAGTGTTAATTTAAATGGAATCAATGATAGTTTAATCAATGTGAATGATAATTTGATGAGAATTAATGATAATTTGAATGGTGTTAATGTTAAATTATCTGAATTAACTACTAGTAATGGTGTAAATAGTACTTTAACCAATGTTAATGGTAATTTACCTACTGGTAGTGGTAATTTAACTAATGTTGGTAATAATTTGATTAAGATTGATGATGGTTTATATGGTGTTGATAATAATTTGATTAGTGTTGTAAATAATTGTGAGAAAAAGAGAAATAGTGTTGTAAATGGTGTTAGAAGTTCTAGTAAGTGTGGAATTAAGAAGAATAATAGAAAACGTGATTTGATTAAGGATAACTTGATTGTAAATAAGAACAATGATACCAGAATAGAGGTGAAAAGGACCAAAGGTTTAAAATCCTGGGAAAATTCTGTAATTCTTGACGATGTTAACTTGGATGGACAGAAAATGGCTGAGCTTTGTTCTGATGCTACTGTTTTAGCTCCTGTGTTGGAAACTTTCCAACCTCCCAATAGTACTGAACCATATGTGTCTGTGACTATTGGAGATCAGATTTACGACCTTCTTGTTGATACCGGTGCCAGTAAATCCGTTTTGCAAAGCTTTCCTGCGGATTGTAGAGCTGTTGGAACAATGGATGTGGTTGGTGCGATTAGGTGTGACTCAGAAAGTAGCTAAATTGCAACCCAAAATGGTGACCCTAGGACCACTTTCGGTGAAACATGCATTTTTGTGTGTTCCAGAATGTCCTATGAATCTGTTGGGAAGAGATCTATTGTGTAAATTAAGATCTACTATCCAATGTACTGAATCTGGTGATATTTCTTTGCATCTCCCAGAGGAATCTTTGAAGGCTTTTCCATTGCTTTTCTTAGATTCTAGCAGTACAGAGGATGACTTAGGTACTATCTATCCAATACCTGAGGATATACCTAAGGATTTGTGGTCAAAATCATCTACAGATGTTGGGTTGCTAAAATCAGCTATTCTGGTCAGGGTGAGGACAAAGGAAGGACCAGTTCCTTGTGTGCCTCGGTATCCCTTAACTAAGGAGGCAATAGAGGGTAATAGTCCAATTATTGAGTCCCTAATCCAACAAGGGATAATAATACCATGCTTTTCTGAGTACAATACACCGATTTTGCCTATAAAGAAGCCAAAACCAGATGAAAATGGCCGACCTGTTTACCGATTTATTCAAGATCTAAGAGCGGTAAATGATCATGTCATCAAGACACATCTAGTTGTCCCAAGTCCAGCTGCTATAATTTCTTCCATTCCAAGTCAGGCTAGATATTTCAACGTGGTAGATTTATGTTCTGTGTTTTTCTCGATACCAATTCATGAGGATTCTCAAAAGATCTTTGCTTTTCCATGGGAAAAGACACGATGGACCTGGACTCGTCTCCCACAGGGGTATACCAAGTCACCTTCTCAGTTCTCACAAATTCTAAATTGAGATCTGCAAACTATTAAATTTAAAGAGAGCAAATTGGTGCATTTTGTGGATGATATTCTTCTGGCATCCCCAGATGCAAAGGTGTGTCTTAGGGACAGCAAGATTCTTTTGATTGAATTATATAAACAAGGACATAAAATCTCAAAAGCAAAATTACAGTTCGTTTTACCCAGGGTGCAATATCTCGGATTTCTGTTATCAGAGGGTTCCAGAAGTATTACACAAAAGAGAATAGCTGATATACAGAAATTGAGTGCACCTAAAACTAAAAAACAACTTAGAGCTATTCTTGGAACTACTGGTTTCTGTAGACAATGGATTCCTGAATATAGTGGAATAACTGTTTAACAGATCTTACCAGGAATACAGAACCAGAACCTCTGAACCTAAAGCCTGAATATCAATTAGCATTAGATAAGCTGAAAGAAGCCATTCTATCTGCACCTGTGTTAGGAATCCCGGACTATGAGAAACCTTTTCAGCTGATTGTCAATGAAACAAAAGGTATAGCTTTTGATGTGTTGACACAGACTCGTGGACAAAGTTATCATCCAATTGGGTATTATAGCTGTCAATTAGATCCAATAGCTGCGGGGACAGTACCCTGTCTAAGTGGAGTAGCTGCAGCAGCTGTGTTAGTCCAGAAGTCAGCTGATCTAGTTTTGGGATGTCCTTTGACTGTCTATTGTTCACATCAGATAGAAGCACTAATGAGGATGTTTCGTACTCAAGCATATTCAGACCAACGAATTGCTAAGTATGAAATTATTCTCTTAGGTAGTGAGAACATCAAGTTGAAGAGATATAGCATACTGAATCCAGCTACTCTTCTTCCTGATTTACCAAAGAACAGTGAGACATTGCATGAATGTGTTGAGGTAGTAGATCTTGTGGATATGCCTAGAATGGATTTAAAAGACACTCCACTCGAAAATCCAGACTGGGTGTTATTCACGGATGGATCATCATATTTATGTAATGGAATTAGATGTACTGGTGCTGCAGTTGTCACAGAATTTGAGACACTGTGGTATGGCTCATTACCTAATAATCTTAGTGCTCAAGGTGCTGAATTGGTGGCATTGAAGCAAGCCTATCTTCTAGCTGAAGGTAAACATGTGAATATTTACACAGACTCTCAATATGCATTTTCTGTTTGCCATGCAACAGGAACAATCTGGAAACAACGAGGTTTTATTACTGCATCTGGAAAACCAATAGCTCATGCAGCAATAATAACTGAGTTGTTAGAAGCAATCCAGAAGCCAAAAGAGCTGGCGGTAATTCATTGTAGGAGTCATACTCGTGGTAGAGATTCAGTCTCTAAAGGAAATCATAGAGCTGATATCACTGTGAAGTATGCAGCCCAGAATGCTTCAATTTATGTGATGAATTTAACATCTATTGATTCTGATGATCTAGAGAAAGCTTATGTAGACTCAGATATTGAGAAATGGAAGGATAAATTTGGAGCGAGGAAAGAACATGGGATATGGATTACTGATACAGGAATACCATTGTTACCAAAAGACTTGTATACCTATTTGTGTCAAGCCATCCACATGAAAGGTCATTTTGGTACACAAGCTGTTGTGGATTCCATCAGGAGACAATGGGTTGCTCCTGGAATAAGTACTGTTGCAAATAAGATCTATAATAGCTGTCCAGTCTGCCAAAAGTTCAATCAAAGTGCATTCAGAAAGAAAGGTTTGGGTGGTAGGCCTTTAGCATATTGTCCATTTGAGAGTTTACAGATTGATTATATCTGTATGCCTAAAGCTGGAAGATACAAGTATTGTCTTGTGATAGTCGATAGACTAACTAAATGGCCTGAAGCTTTTCCATCAAATACAAATACAGCTAGTTTTGTGGTGAGAGTGTTACTTAAGGAAATTGTGCCTAGATTTGGTGTACCTTTATCCATAGATTCGGATAAGGGATCTCATTTCACTCAGGATATCCTTAGAAGAGTCTATGAGATTCTAGGAATAACACCTAAATATCATGTTCCTTACCATCCGCAAAGTTCAGGTCAGGTGGAGCGTATGAATAGGGAACTCAAGACTATGGTTGGGAAACTCTGTGCTGAAACTCATCTTAAATGGCCAGAGATTCTTCCCATAGCTTTGTTTTACCTACATACGAGACCAAGAGCAGATCTACATATATCATCGTATGAGATGCTCTTTGGACATGCTCCACTACAAGCAAAAACTTGTAAGGCTGTTTATGCATCACTCTTAGGAGGCGATTGCCAAATTGCTTCATATTTAAGTGATTTACAGCAAAGGCTAAGAGAATTACAAGATATGGGAGTATTAATTCAATCTGGTCCATTGGATTATTCTCTTCATAATTTTCAACCAGGTGGTATGGTCTATGTGAAAATTTTTGCCAAAACATTGGCAACAGAACAAAATTGGGTAGGTCCTTATACAATTGTATTAGTTTCACCATCTTCTGTGAAAGTTTTAGGTAGAGATTCGTGGTATCATTGTTCTCACATTAAATTAGCACATGGAATAGATAATGAAAATGTAGAAATTGTCAATAATGAAGAAGCAGCAGCAGAAGAAGAGATTGTGTAATTTGAGATCTTCAGTCAATTAGAGTCTGCAGTCAGAAAGTTCAGTAAGGAGAGGACCGTTCTAATGGAAGAGGACGTTCAGATGGAAGAGGACATGGATGAAGAGGATTCAGGATTCAGGATTTATAGACTTTGTATTAAGACTGATGAACTTATGAATTGAACTGATAAAACTTCAGTTTCAAGGACTTTCTTAAAGAAGAGGATTAATCATGGACAATTTGATTAAATAGTTTGGAAGTTTTTATAGTATCACTACATACTCATATGCATCCAACATTGTACATAAAACTATCAAGACCTTCGATGGAGAAAAGAAGAAGAAGAAAATTGGAGAGAAGAAGAGAGGATTTCCTAAAGGAATGGAACATCATAAGGAGAAAGGAGATCTGAAGAAGATCTGGAGTTTTGGTAGGTATCATGCATCCATCAGTAACATGTTGCAACACAATATGACAAAGAAACAACATAACAAATCAGATACATAAAACACAAACATGTTAGGATACATTGTGTTCCTTATGGAATGAGACAATGTATAATACTAACAATATTAGAATTAGCTATAGGATAAGTAAGTACTAACAAGGATAGTTAGTTACTAACAAAGATTAGCTAGTTATTTAGATAGATGTAGCTAGGCTAATACACTAATATCTTAGGGTTAGTTTAGAATAGTTTAGTGGAATAGATATGGTATTAGATTAGGTTAGAGGATAAGATAAGGTACTAATGTACATTACAGTGCAGATACAACAGACATAACAAAATTGCATTACATGAAGAACATATGACATACTACAGATCACATATCACAAATAATGTAAATTGCTGTATAAACAGTATGTGTATAGTGTAAATTGTATTATAGTGTAAGTATTGTTTATATGTAAAGGGTGTGCATATGTATATTGTACATGTATATGTTATGTGTACATACATGTATGTATGTATATTGTACATGTATATGTTATGTATATATTGTATGTGTGTATCATGTGTGTATATATGTATAAATGTAAATTCTGTGAATACTTTGATATGATTGAGTTGCAAACATTCAAATGTAATTTGCATAAGGGAGTTTGATGTTTTGTTTTGATTTTGATGTAAAGACTTCTGCAATGTTGTGTTAAAATGTATTTTCTAAAATGGTTTGCATTTATTTAGTTGGTAGAATATTTCTGTATTAGAATAGGAGTTATGTTTGATGTTTGTTTTGACTTTTGTGTTGATATTTCATATTTGCTGTTGATTTTGTTGGAAATTTTGCATTGTTACTTGCTGTTTTCTGCTTTGAACTATGTAACTGTTCAATGTGCTTATCTTTTTACCTTTCCTTGTTGAAATCCCTAGTGTAGGATAGAGTAGGATAGTGTTAGATAGAATAGAGTTAGTGTAGGTTGTTTGTTATTTTGGGTTAGAATTTTAGTTTAGTTTGTAGTGCACAAATACCAAAATTTTGGTAATTGGGTTAGAATTTTAGTTTAGTTTGTAGTGCACAAATACCAAAATTTGGTAATTTTGCTTTGTGCAAAGGGGGGAACTGTTGTGAGGAAGATTAGATTAGGTATTGATTATGTATTGATTAAGTTGTACATAGCAGGAAGGAGCTGGAGCTGGGAATTCCAGGATGGAATGAGGGAGGAGGAAGTGTGTCTGTGCCCTGAGTGTGGACTCCATTAGTGGTG
>NW_025395197.1:0-1744 GCF_016433145.1 Gracilinanus agilis | reverse complement strand
GACCCTGGGCAAGTCACTTGACCCCCATTGCCTACCCTTACCACTCTTCTGCCTTAGAGCCAATACACAGAAGTTAAGGGTTTAAAAAATAATAATAATAACTAGCATTATTCTTCAGTTTCTTTGTGTTCTACCTAGAAAATGGGAACAATCCTATTTGTACTACCCATCTAAATGGGTTAAATGTAAGAATCAAGTGAGAGAAGGCATTCTGAAAGCACTTTCTAATCAATAGAGGGATTAATTGATGCAGAGTGAAAGGAGCAGAACCAGGAGAACATTGTACACAGAGGCTGATACACTGTGGTAAAATTGAATGTAATGGACTTCTGTACTGGCAGCAATGCAATGACCCAGGACAATTCTGAGGGATTTATGGAAAAGACGCTACCCACATTCAGAGGAAGAACTACAGGAGTGGAAACACAGAAAAAAAACAACCGCTTGAACACATGGGTTGATGTGGGCATGGTTGGGGGATGTGACACTAAAGGACCACACCAATGCAACTATCAATAATATGTAAATAAGTCTTGTTTGATCACACATGTTAAAACCAGTGGAGATGCGAGTTGGATATGGGGGGGATGAAGAGGGGGTGAAGGGGAAAGTAAAAACAAGAATCATGTAACCATGGAAAATTTTTCTAAAAAAAGTAAATTATTAAAAAAAAAATAGTGAGGGATTGCTGTCAACACCTGTTTGTGTATAGCTGTATACTTGGTACACCGGAGGAGAGCATCAGAAGTTCAAATCCTGCCTGCCTCACTCCTTGAGTGACTTTGGGCAAATCATTTACCTCTCGGTTAAGGGACTCAGTTAATTCTGTTAAATGTAGACGATGGAACGGTTGGCCTTGAGGTCCCTTTGCAGATTTATTCATGAAAGAACCCCGGCAACAGAGAGAAAGTTGTAGAAGCTTCATTTGGGGACCACCATGTCTGTAGTGAGCCAGAACGGTGCCTTCAAGGTCAGGAGTATTTCCCTGCAAACGCAGTCTTAGAGACACTTGCCAAGGTCACCGATGGGTTCTGGGATTTGCGCCGTTTCCCACAGATGAGTGACTGTCTCTCTCCACTCCAAGGCAGTTTCCACCCAGGTGTCTGAGTGATGGCTCTGAACCCAACCCCATCACTCTCCTCTTCAACGCACTCCAGCCGCTTCCCGTTACTTCTAGGAACAACTACAAACCTTTCTGTCTACCGATCACGGTGCTTCCTGAATTGGCCTCAGTCTACTTTCCCGAATCTTATGACACATTTCTCCCCTCCAGCAGCGGATACAGCCTTGAGTGCGGAGCCAGGAAAATGAGTTCAAATCCTGCCTCACACACTTACTAGCTGTAGAGCCCTGAATGAGTCACTTCATCTTTGTGTGCCTCAATTTCCCCCAAGTGTAAAGTGAAAATAATGACAGCATTTGCTTTGTAGCATTGTAATGAGTTTCAGATGAGATAATATGGTAAAGTACAATGCCTGGCCCACAGGAGGTGCCTAATAAATACTCGTTTTCTCCCTTCCTTCACCCAGGTTATGGTCCAACCAAACTTACCCACTTGCTGTTCCCCTTACACAATGTTCCACCTTCTGCCTCTATTTTCCTCATGCCTGGAGCGTACCCTCTTCTCACCTCTCTGCCTTAGGAGCCCTGGTTTCTTTCAAGACTTCATGGAGTCTTTAGGTTCAAATCCAGCCTCAGACACTTTCCAGCTGTGTGACCCTGGGCAAGTCACTTGACCCCCATT
>NW_025395196.1:0-2107 GCF_016433145.1 Gracilinanus agilis | reverse complement strand
GGCAACTCCACCCACAGGAAGTTCACTCACTTACTTAAAGAGAATGTCTTTCATCACTTCCTGTGGTCCACCTCTAATTCAAATGGACAAATGGCAGTTTCTACATTGATTTGGACTGCCCAAAGGGCAGTCCCTTATTCTTGATTTGTTACTTATTGTCACGTGTGGGTAACTCGTCTCCCCTCCCCACTAAGGGAGGTGGGAGTGACATCATTAGCACGCCTAGGTCGAGTAGATTTTTGACTATTAAATGGGATCTGGCTATTCTATTTACACAATCCCCCCTGATGATCATTGGGTGCCTAGTCACCCCAAGTGATCATGTTACACAAACATCTTCTACCACAAAGGTCCTTCTAACTACAATAGTTAGAGATAAGAGGGAAATGGAAAAGAGAGAAAGCAAAACCAATGTTTTGCTAAGCGCGTTGACAAGAAACCAATTGGGGGCAGTCCCCAATCAGCATAACATGTACAATTAAGGTAACTGTTCAAAAACCCATCAGTCCATTCATTAGTACCCAAAGTTCGTTCTGGATCACTTGATGCAACAAAACCCCATCAGTTCAATCAATTGCAACCCAAAGTTCATTCTGGATCTCTTGATTAAACGTAGGTTCTTCAGGCATCTCTCTGCAAACAGTTCATTCTCTGGATTTAAGGAATCAGCAAGTTTCTTTCCCTGAGAATTTTCTCAAACAAAACCAAAAATTAAATCTTGGATATAATAAAAATACGATTAATCTTGAATTTTATAAAAATGTTGAGAGGGCAGTAGGGGTTGGGGAGGGGGCGGGATCGGTTGGGGGAAGGGAACGGGTTGAGGAGAGGGTGTGTCAGGAGCGCTTTCATAGGAGGAATCCTCGAAGGCGGAACTATTGAGGAATAATTCTCTCTTTTGTTGGAACTTTTTTATAAACTGTTTCCTCCTTCTTAAATGCTTAGCATGGTTTTTTATATAAGCTAGCAGTTGCTCTAGGCCTTCCTCCATATTCTCCATTCTCTTCTCCATCTTACTAAATCTCTCTGATTTAGTGTCATCCAGCTTCTCTGGCAGTTTCTTTTGAGAGAAGTAAAGATAAACTATTCCGCCTACTATGAGTATTATCACACTTACTATCACACCTACATACAGTGCATCAAACAATCCTGTAAGTGTATTTTCTGTTGTTCCTGTTCCAAAACAAATCAACGTAACAGTCCATAATATGGACTGGAACCAGAGTCTTATAGTTTGAATTCTAGTATATATTTCCGCAGTAATGCTTCGAAACCCCCACATTCTTACTCACAGTAGATATCACTAGTGGGCAAGGCCTTCCTCTTACTAAGGGTTGGGCTATAGAACTAGTTGTATTGTTTTGGGTCAAGACTTCCTTTTGTTCCTGCCTGGCTGAGGACAAAGGCTATAGCCTGAGGCTGAGTACTAGAGATAAAGCTCTTTGAGGGTAGCAGGGCTTTCTGCCTGAGGCAAAAGTTGGGAGTGTCTTTCAAAAGCTAATTTTGGTTCTGGGAGGCTCTATTGGATTATAAAGGTCTGAAGAATTTCTTTTCTTTAAAGTTATGTGCCTTCTACTGTGGGGGAAAAAGAAAATGCGGCTTTTTAAATTCTAGCTGGCCCCACCAGGCTTTTGCTTTTTCTAAAGGTTTTAAAACTAAAAGTACGGTTTGAAATAGAACAGAGTTTAAGCCTATTTGTAGCCTAAAAAAATTTACTCTCCCTAATTCTACTAAATAAGTCTAGTGCCTCCTGCTTCTATTTGGCTGCTTTTAAATCTTATTCAGGTGTGCTCCTGGCCTGGCTAGGAGAACTGAGCAGTCCTTCCCAGGTGTGGCCAAGGCCTCCTACTACGCTTAGTTCTTCCCTTAAGACGAAAAGGCAACCTAGCTAAATTTTCAGGGTCCCCAGGTTTTTTGATCTCACCAATCTAGCAGCTTTATATCGACCGAAGCTCCACGGCGTGCTGTGAGAAGGCTGACTTAAGGATAGGTATAAAGAAGAATTCAAGAAAATTCAGAAAGATTGAGGGAATTCGAGAGACCGAGTGGTCAGCCAATAATGTTAGAAATAAAATTTAGTTATTATATTTATATATTAAAATTATGT
>NW_025395195.1:5368-7131 GCF_016433145.1 Gracilinanus agilis | reverse complement strand
GCCAAAGCTAGAAAAAAAACTATAACCCCAAATTCTGTATACTACAAACGCCCCTTTTCTTTTTAAAATGTGCAACTAGCACCATTTTAATAGTTACTAAAGTCTAAGGGATTACTACTCTTATACTAAGCTAAATTCTTACTAAGCTCTTATCCCTAACTAAGTTTGCAAAATAATAAAAGGTTGCTATCTCCTAAACTATGCTACAACTAAATAAGCTAAAACTAAGATGGGATAAGGTAAAAGTATAGGAGAGGAATGGGGATTTCATTTTTTCAAAAAATTTTGAACAGAAAGGAAAACAAATTACATTTTAAACATACACACATTTTAAGGCTAATTTTTGCTAACTAGAACAAAGTAATGAATNCTAAGATGGGATAAGGTAAAAGTATAGGAGAGGAATGGGGATTTCATTTTTTCAAAAAATTTTGAACAGAAAGGAAAACAAATTACATTTTAAACGTTCACACATTTTTAAGGCTAATTTTGCTAACTAGAACAAAGTAATGAATCCCATCTATGCATTACCTAATTTTATGAACTACTCAGATAATATTAACTAAGAAAATTTTGCAAATTTTTTTCAATATGCTTCTAAATTGTAGTTCTCTAGCTAAAGTTAGTATATGAATAGGTTAGTACACTTATGCCTATGTTAGAAATGTTAGTAATAATAAGTAAGCCTATATCTTTTGTAAGTCTATTGGTTAAACCATAGACCTTTGCTATGTACAATATTTACAAAGAAAATTTTAGAAAGATCTGTCCCTGTACTAACTTACTAAACTAACTAAACTGTCCCTGTGTGTTAGTAAACTTATTGCTAATGGTTAGTAATCAAAATTACATATGTACATGACATGTCAGGTGATTTGAGTAGAAAGGTGTCTGTATCATAGTAAAAGACTTTCTTTTACTAAGGCAGATATACCCTTCTCTCTTAAGTGAAAGTTTATGTTTCACATGTAAATGTGAAGTCAGGAAAATGTTTTATGTGTTGTCTATTGACTTATCCGTGTAATGACGTGTTACATACTTACTCCACCAGAATTCTTTTTCAAATTGCATGTACTGCTTGGATGGAATCTAGTGTTGTATGCAATGAGAATTCTGTTGGGTGTAAGTTATCTCTTTTCCAAATACATGTGTCCTACGCTGATTCGATGTTCCTCTTCACAGTGTGGATGTCCTCTTTACGATAGATGTATTTGGTCACAGATGTCTTTGTAGTTCTCAGGTTTGTTGTCCTCGTGACGATCTGCGTAGTCAGCAACTAGTGAGATGCTCGATGTACACACGCTTGTCAACTTCTGCTTTGTGTTGCTTTGATGTACCAGCGCTTGTCACCTTCTGACTTGTGTCAGGAACAAATTTTTAAATGTCTATCGTATATGATTTTTTCTCTTCTTCTTTTCTTTTATGATTTTAATAAAGATGATTATTATAGGTAATCAAAAAATAAAAATTCGCGATTAAGTCTTTGTGCTTTCATTCATTTATCGTCGTCAGTTTCTAGATCTGGTATTGATTACAAATCAAATGTTGTGTCTTCTTCCTTCATTGATTCTTTTTCATTATCATAATTATTTACAGATGATTCTTCTAAGTGATTGAGATTGGGATAATCATTTGGGTGTAAAGTCTGATTGTTCACAGGTTCTTGGTCTACTTCTGCTTCTGATTCATGCTCTGATTGTTGTTCTGTTTGTTGCTCTGTTTCTATGGTCTTATTAATAGATTTTGGATTTACTGAGGACTTG
>NW_025395195.1:0-5329 GCF_016433145.1 Gracilinanus agilis | reverse complement strand
TGGTTCTTGGTCTACTTCTGCTTCTGATTCATGCTCTGATTGTTGTTCTGTTTGTTGCTCTGTTTCTATGGTCTTATTAATAGATTTTGGATTTACTGAGGACTTGGTTGATTGTTTAGTTGGTGCTAATTGATCTTTGTTTTGCATAGTTTCTGGGTCTTGTGGTCGTTGTTGTAGGGACATGTCTTTAGCTGTCACTACGGCTGATTTAGTATATCTCTGATTGTCTACTACTTATGATGATTCATCTGTGATTAAGGTAATATCAGGGTCTTTCATTGGCTTGTCGTCTAAATCAGGTCTTGTTTTATGCATGATGTTAAGTGCATCTTCACAGATGTGTAGACTTTCTCCTTCCAGAGGTAAATCTGGAATCAGAGTTGCAGGATTTATGTTTCTGCACCGGTGAAAAGTTATATTTTCACTAGCCAACAGAATCGCTTGGTATTTTGATAATCTCTGAGAAGTGAATGCCTGTAAGTTGGTGTTTTTTAAAGTAGATTCCACTTGGTGTTGGGAAAATACTTTCAGTTCACTCCCTAATACCATGGATGAAGATTTTCTAATCATAATGGCTACAGCAGCTATGGCTTTTAAACAACTAGGCATACCACAAATCACTGAATCTAACTTAGAGCTGTAATAAGCAACTGGTCTAAGTCTATTTCCAAATGTTTGTGTGAGAACACTGGAGGCTATCCCTTTGTCTTCATGCACATATAGTATGAATGGTTTGTCATGATCAGGGATACCTAGGGCTGGAGCTGATAGAGTAAGTGATTTCAATTTCTCTAATGCATGGATATGTTCTTTATTCAGCTTTAACGGTTCTGGAACTTCCTTCTTGGTTAGCTCTATCAGAGGAATTGCAATGTAAGCATAACCTGGAATCCAGTTTCTACAGAAGCTCGTTATTCCTATGATTGTCCTGAGTTGCTTTTTGGTCTTAGGCAAACTCAAATTTTGTATATCTTGTGTTCTCTTTTTGGAAATTCTTCTGGAGCCTTTCTCTAGGATGAATCCTAAATAATTTACTTTTTCCTTCACAAATTGAAGTTTCGATTTGGAAATTTTATGGCCCCTTTTGCCTAGCTCTTTGATCAAGTGTACGCTATCAGTGTAACAGACTTCAGCAGATGGTGACATTAGCAGGATGTCATCAACATAATGTACCATTTTGCTGTCAAGGAATGTTATAGACTCAAGGTCTCTCTGCAGAATTTGGCAAAAGAGTGAAGCTGAATCTGCAAATCCCTGGGGCAAACGTGTCCAGAAGACAGATTTACCCTCCCAGGAGAAAGCGAACAGCTTCTGGCTGTCTCTGTGCAGGGGAACAGAGAAGTATGCAGAGCTCAGGTCCAGAACAGTAAACCAAGCAGCTTCAGGTGGAATTGCTGCAATGATTTGCGATGGACTTGGTACCACGGCATAGGTCTTTTGCACATGGTCATTTATTGCTCTTAGATCTTGAACTAAACGCCATTGAGTCTTTCCATCAGGAGATAATTTTGCTTTCTTTATTGGCATAATTGGTGTATTGTATTGTGAAAATCCATATTTTAATATGCCCTGCTCCAATAAACTCTCTATGATGGGTTTCACTCCTTCTATTGCTTCTTGACTAAGTCTGAACTGAGGAATTCTTGGAGGTAAGCCTTCTTTCACCTCTATCTTTACTGGTTCCGCTGACAATATCCTGCCTACCTCATTTGAATTTTTAGCCCACACATAATCTGGAATATCATCTGGAACCTAATAGATGTTATCAGTTGATTGGTATGATGGTTCCTCACTACATGTGTCTAAAAATAAAATGGGATGGTGTTTCAGAGATCTCTTAGGTATGTGTAAATAAATTTGTCCATCCGGTTGACATTGGATGGTTGCAGCCAATTTGCATAGAAGATCTCTTCCTACGAGGTTTGAAGGACATGATGGCATCAATAGGAAGGTGTGTTCAAGAGTCAGGGGTCCAAATTTTAACATTTTAACTTTTAGCTTTGGAACTTGTTGTGCTACCCCAGAAGCTCCTCTTACTCTTAAACTGCCTTGAAATTGACATCCTTCAGGTGGTTCTGTTAGTACGGAACAAGTTGCCCCCGTGTCCAGTAATCCCTGATATTGTTCTCCCCCAATTTCTAAAGTAACTAAGGGTTCTCCACTATCATTGGATTTCACTGGCACTAAGGGTAATAAAGAATCCTCAGTATTCTGTGTACACTTGTCATTGATTCTTTGTTGTGTATGGTCTTTTGTTTCTAAACCCAAACTTCCTATAGCACCATTAGGCAAGTTCAGTTTAGAATCAGGATTACAGAAAGCAGGCTTAAAGAGCATACTCTCATTGAGAGCTTGTAAGTCATTGTTACTATTGCAAATTCCATGTTGGCTTTTATTAAGGGTTTCAGAAATGGAAGTTTGATTTGTTCTATCTTCCACTCTGCTCTTTAATGAATTGTCAAGTCTCAAATGAGCAATCTCTCCTTCAGTAGTCTCCAGGATTGTATGATAGTTAGATTGTGTTCCCTTCAACACTTCAGGTTCAATTACTGATTCATAAGCTGACTGTTGTTCCCTATTTTGCCCTACTGTTTTTGTGACTGACATTAGATTTTTATTTTTATTTTTATCAATCGCAGTAACAGTCTCGATGTTATGTTCAGCCACACTGATTGTAGAAGAAGGCAACTGTTCCCTATCTTTTCCCCAAAGTTTAGGATGAAATTCTGTAGCTAAGGGGTTAAGAAAGGTGGATTTTGACTTTCCTACACAGCTGTTATTATCTTTTAAATCAGTGGGTTGTTTCTTTAAAATCAAGTTCTTGCCAGCTTCTAGACTCTTTTGCTCTTTAACCTCTAACTGTGACATTGTGTCTAAAGCAATTGCATGGGAAAGAACTGTTGCATCTAATTCTAAACTTGTTTGCAAATTTTCTTGATGTGATTCTTTGCAATGGTTTGATTCATGCTTCCCACCCAATGTGTGTGATATGGAATGAGAAAGCTGATCCCTTATATAATCATCATCCTTAATGCCAAAGATTTCTTTGCGCATTTGCATGATGTCTTCCCATTGCTCATTATCTACCACAGACCTATGTGTATCCTCTGTGTAGATTACTTTAGACACCTTTTCTATTTTGTCTTGATTTTTCATTTTGCTTCCCTCCATTCTCTTAGACTCTGCCACACCCAAATTACACTGATTAATAGGTTTTAAATTAGAAATCTCGATTCATAATGATTTTTTCGGTTTCGTGCCCATTTGTATATATTTCTCCATTTCATCTAACGAAGGTGTTTGACTGTACTTTTTGCACATATGATTACAGCAAATATCCGTATGTTTTCCTTGATTATATGTATTTGATTCATTATTTCTAGCCCACTTTGAACTATAAAATGTTTTTCTATTATCTCTTTGATTATTGGGTTTTGAAAAATCAATTTGTTGCTTATATCTACAAAAACAAATCATGTGCCCGATCTTCCCACACAAGTAGCATCGGGGTGCTGATTTTGATTTTGGGGTGCTGTTGGCAGGTTGTCTAAACTGGTTTCTACTCGTTTGAAGAGCAAAATTCTTCACCTCTTTGATTTCTTTCTCCCGTTTCGATTGTTTCAATTGCCTTTTCAAGTCTGCTATGATCTCATCTTTCTCATTGTCAGATTGCCTAGCCATTCTCACTTCTTTCTGTTTGGAATCATGTATATATGCTGCATGATTCCTAATATCCTCCAGTGGTAATGATTCCCACTGTGGACGAATTTGCCTGAAGTAATTTTGTATCGGGATTGAGGTTCCCTTTACAAATTGTCACCTTATATGATCAATTGTATCTTGGGAATGAGTATCTCTAAGTCCTAATATCGTTTCAGCAGCTTCAATAACTCTGTCTAGAAAATCGCTCGGGTGCTCTTCTTCCCCTTGCCTCAGTTTCTCAAATTTTTGCCATGCATTTGGCCTTTTTGCAAAATTTCTCATTGCTTCGATAAGATCAGCTCTGCATCTTAACAAGTACCTCATGTTTGCATGTTGAGTGAAATCTAGATCTTGANGGGTGCTCTTCTTCCCCTTGCCTCAGTTTCTCAAATTTTTGCCATGCATTTGGCCTTTTTGCAAAATTTCTCATTGCTTCGATAAGATCAGCCCTGCATCTTAACAAGTACCTCATGTTGGCGTGTTGAGTGAAATCTAGATCTTGATGTACTAATGGCCATGATTCTAAATTGGGGTTCGTTTTAGTTTTGGTCAGGAATTTTTCCTTTTCCGAGGGAGTGTAAAATTCCCCCAAAAGAAATTCGACATCGTGGAAACTAGGGTTAAAAAGTGTGAACACCCGCTTTAATTCTTTTAAACTTTTGTAAGGCTTTTCGTAGAATCTGGGAAAACGGCGTTTTAAAACCTCAATATCACTAGGAGTGAATGCCTTGTACGTTTTGACATGCACCACCCCCTCTCCAGGTTGGACAATAGTCCTGTCTACTATTGGTAGGACAGAAACCACTGCATTCTGTATTGGTTGATCTTTCTCTGTTTCTTTTTTCCCAAAAAATTTTGATTCTATGATTTCAAGTTGTAAGATGGTATGTTTGTCGAGTTCATTCCCTTCACGTAATTGCCTCAACACTTGGAACAGTAGTTTTATGTTCTCAACTAGTTCCTTGTTATCATTTCCTTGTTTTGAATCAGATGCCTTATAATAGTTAAATAGATGAGTCATGACCGCTTTTAAAATTGCCAAAAAATGCCATAGAGTCAGAACAATTGCTATTGCTGTTGGAATGAAGCATATGCATTCAGCTAAAGTGAATGCAAACCATTTATAATAGTCGTAGATTTCTATTAATTGCTGTATCATGTTTGGTACTTTTACTAGCCAAAATGCACACATTCCCTGCATAAAAGACCATATAAGTAGCGACAGACTGCTTAATATAAAAATCAATCTTGTGCAATTCATTTTCTTTTTCTATTTTTCAGAAGATAGGTTTCGTATGACTTGGCTCGCCAGATGTTATGTATAACACAGAAGGGAAACAGAGATCTTCTTGGGAGAAAAGTTAAACTAAACAGGCTAACACAGCAGGCTTACAAACTGGGACTTAGACTCAAACACAAGCTGAGAGAAATAGACTAGATTGAAATTAACAAACAGGCTTTAGTTAATTTCACAGGAAGGGACCTATTTTGAAGTAACACCTTCCTTCAAGATGGATGCCCAGCTTCCTTCTAAACCCAGAGTATGTTTCTCTTTCCCTCTTCTTCCCTCTTGTTAACTTACAGACAAATTACACTAAATAGGACTATTGAAACACAAAGGATTAAT
>NW_025395194.1:0-5195 GCF_016433145.1 Gracilinanus agilis | reverse complement strand
ATATATATATATATTCTGTAGAATTCCTCCATTTGGGCAGAATTTGTCTCCTTTGAAATTCCCCGTTGTGTTCCCTACCTCCTCCACTGCAAATCTCTGATCTAGCTGCACCCAGCCTCCCTCCTCCCCCAGGTGCAACTTTTCTCAGATGCAGAAGGTGGAGGGAAACAGTGTTAGACACACTTCCACACCCATCTTACCCCAGGCTGTCTCCTTTCAGGCCAATGAAGAGCTCCAGATCCTCTCTTCTGGGTGTTGGGTTAGGGAGGGGCTTGTTCAGCTGCCCTCAGTCTAGAACTTGACACACTCCAGGGCAACCCACAAAGAAGGAAGGAAGGCTCAGTGCCTGACACGATTGTGATCTAGTTGTCATTGCTAAGCCCAGTGCTATGCAAAAACTAGGGAGAGGGGAGGAGGGTGAGTAGGATGGGGGAGAGGAGAGGGAGTGACATTGTGTCTGATAATGAAAAGGAGGTGGTTGACCCTGAACTCTTCAGACCCCAGTGCCCACTCGGGATGTCATATCTGGGCTCTTCTAGACTCCACTTTTACAGCTACCAGGCTGTACCCATGCACAAATAATGAATGCTCTACCATGACCATCTGAACTGGTTTCTCAAAGAGAGTATCATCCTTGTCACTTGAAGATACCTTCTCTCAGGTGTCTGAACTCTGTACTGTACAGCGATAATGACTCTTATTTGTAAATTGCTTTTTAGTGACAAAGAGCTTTCAGACCATTTGTCTCATTTGATCTTTATAATGACCATGGAAGGAAGGCAGTGCAGATATTGTTATGCCTGTTTTTCTGGTGAGGAGACTGAAGTCCAGAGAAGTAAAGTCACAGATCACTTAGTTAAAGATAACAAAAATAATTACACCAATCCTGAGAAGAAAGTTAGTGCAGGCATTATGGGTGTACCACTGGAGAGGTGGACAACAACAGAAGTCCTCTAGCTCTAGATTCATAAGACTAGGGCTTTAACTTTTTCCCTTACTTTCTGAGAGACCTCAGGCAAATCACTTAATCTCTCTCTGGACCTCAGTCTCCATAACCATAAAAATGAGTGTTGGACTAGATGGCCTCTAAGATCCCTACCAGCTCTAAATATATGATCCCATGATTTAGGACTCCCAGCTGGAAGGAAGAGGAAACTGAGATTTTGAGAGGATGAGACTTGTCCATGATCACCCAGCTGGTTATGTCTAAATGTCTGAAGAAGGAACTCAGCCCTTTTGAAAGAGTCAATTTGCTAATGAGCTACTTCCCCTCTTTATCCTTTGTTTTCTTCTCTATAAAATAAGGGCACTGGATGTGCACTAAAGTCTCTTCCGACCTGAACATTCTGTGATTCTGGGACTCATCAGAAGCCCCACAACTAGTGAATAGTGAAGTCTGGGTCTTCCTGCCACACCAATACCATCTCTCTTCTCTAGACAGAACAGACCCAAGGTTCAGTGAGTAGGATTCTTGTTGCCAGACTTGACTAGTTACTTATCTCACTGCCCAATCTTTCAATCACCTTTGTAAGATCTACAAGGTTGGAGACTCAAGATTTCCAGAGATCAACCTGAAAGTCATATCAATAAGAACTTCCTTGTTACTTAACCACCTTACTTCTCTGCCAGTTCTATAGAGGGTGCTTACTAAAATATTTTCATAAAACTCCCAGCCTCCACTGAACAGTCATTTTACCCATCAAACCCTTCTAAATGTGTAGGGGCTGGAAGGGATAGATCAGGGGTGCTTAAGATCAAATTCATGACTGTGGATAGATTTCAGGTGGCCTATGAAGATAAAAAACATTTTGATAATTGTATTTCAATGTAATCAGTTCCTTTTGTAATCCTATATATTTTATTTTATGCATTTAAAAATTATTTTGGGAAAAGGTCCATAGGCTTCTCCAGACTGGTAAAATCCATGGCACAAAGAGGGTAAGAACCTCTGGTTCAGTGGTAGAGCTAGAAAGCTCCTTAGAAATCATAGAAGACAAAACTGAGACCCAAAGAGGTTGTGACTTAACCAAGGCCACACAGCTGGCTAAGGGCAGAGTTGAGCTTCAAACAAGAGTCTTTTGACCCCAAATCCAGTGTTCTTTCCCCTTTCTGATCCAGTTTTCTTCTTGCTAAAGTTCAGTTATCACTTTGTTGAGCATCAACTCAAGTGGTTCTTATCTGCATTAGGACAGATAGAAAAGGCAAAAGAAATGGGCTCTGCCAGTTTTTCTCTTTTTCTCTCTCAATGCTCTCAAGTGACTTTCCCATTGTACAAATTGCCCTCTCTCTATGGGCCTCAGTGTGCCCATCTGGAAAGTGAATGGATTGGACTAGATTGGGGCTTTTAAATTTTGTGTGTGTGTATATGCCATAGATTCCTTTGGTGAAGCCTATGGACCCTATCTCAAAGCAATATTTTTAGATGCTTTAAAATACATAGGATTACAAAGGAAACTAATTATACTGAAATAAAGATATAATTCCCTCCCACAACCAAGCTTATAGACCTGCTAAAATCTAAGACTGAACTCTTTCTGCCTCTGTATCCTCTGTTGTAAGTCCCTTGCAGCAATAACACTTTGTTTCTGCAGTTGTGGAAATCTCTTTTATTTTGTCCTTGACAAAGAGTAAGGGGATCCTTTTTCAGGTAACTGGGCTAGAAACATCTTTGTCCTTCCCTGACACTTGCACACTGGGAAGACAGCATTCATAGCACCTGGCTAGGTATATTTAACCTCCAGAGAGTAGTCCACAGAGTATCCTATACCTTTGGCAGGTTGAGCCTTTCCTATGGGAAGCAGGGAAAGAAAAATCAAAGTTAAAAGCCTCCAAGAGCCTCTGAAAGTTTAGCCTTCTGAGTAGGTTGTTCATTAAGAGCTGTTTGTTCACAAGTATAAACATTAAAAAACACCCGGTCCTTTTTATAGTCTTAACTTGAGAGGCGTTTTCCTGCTGCTTCCCTGTCCCGAGCAGCTACTGTTTGTGTTTGAGGTAATAATATTCGAGAGCCCAGAGACGAGTTAGGAACATAACTACAAACTTTTATTAAGAGTTAGAGATTAATATCAACTGCAGGGGCATTGGGAGAGAGACATCATTTAGGCTCCATCTGATTCCACTGTAAGTCCCAGAGCCCTCCAGCAGGAAACCTTGTGACAGCAGCCAATGAGGTGAAATCTGGGAACATTTGCCAATTAGCTGCTTAACTCTTTCCTGATCCAGGCAACATCCTGCCAGGATAGTTCTTAGCCAGGGGTTCCAGCCAGGCTTGAGTCATTGAAGTTGGATCTGGCTGGTTCAGCTGCCAGGGGCCATGTCTAACAGTTCTCTCACTTTTCATTGTTCTTGGTTCTTAGTTCCAGATATAGAGTGGAATCATTTCAGGAGGACAAGCAGAACTCTGGAGCTGGAAGTTTTAGTTAGGCAAGAGGGAGAATAGGAGGAAAGAGGAGAGGGAATTAAGGTTAGTGAGGGCAGAGGATATAGTAGAAAGACCCTTGGATTGGAGACAGGAAGAATTTTGTTTAACTCCTGCCTCAAGACACTTCCTAGCTTATGTGACCCCAACCAAATCACTTAACCTCTCTGGGTCTCAGTTACCTCATCTGCAAAACGTGAGGGATATAATGGCTGATAGATCTAAGGTCTCTCAGCTGTCAAATCTGTCAGGAGTGAAGTGAGTCCATCAGTTAGCTGCAAGAAGGGTCATGATGGGCATAAGTAGGGTTGTTGGGGAGGAATCTTCTCTCCCCTAAGATGATAGAAGCAAAGTAATTCCCTAGGTGCTCTTGGTTTCTAAAGGCTAACTAGATTTTTTTAAAAATTGGCTTGAGGAGGAATGAAAGGAAGAAGAGATTGCTTTAAAAAAGTTTGAGATGTGTCTATCTAAAGTTTTAATAAGGGGTCATTTGGGTGGCTCAGTGGATTGAAAACCAGACCTAGAGACAGTCCTAGGTTCAAATCTGGTCTCAGACTCTTCCTAGCGGTGTGACCCTGGGCAAGTCACTTAACCCCCATTGCCTAGCCCTTACCACTCTTCTACCTTAGAACCAATACACAATATTGATTCTAAGATGGAAGGTAAGGGTTTAAAAAAATAAATAAATAAAGTTTTAATAAAGGTCACTTAGGCCAAGCCCAGTGTGTCACAAATATAGGAATGAGGCCCAAAGAATTTAACAAAGGTTACGTTGTAAGTCAGCAACAGTGCCAACACTAAAATCCAGGTCTTCTGAGCCACCACCTACCCTCTCCCAGGCAGACACTCTTTTGGCTACATCTCACAGCTGCTTCCATTCTGGCCATTTTGACTGACCAAAACAGTCATGATATATTTGATCAGGAAGGAACCTTGAGAGGTCATTTCCTTCTCCCTCTATCCCCAAACAAGTTTGAACTCAGGCCATCCTAGAAATGGTAACCATTGTGATGAACTAGCTCTTTTTAAAATATCTCCATGAAAAAGAAAAAAAAAAAACCCTTGCTAAACTTTCCCTGCCAAGGAATTCTCCCCTAATCTAACTTGAATATCTTATGTTACAGGTTCATTCATTTCCTCTGGTTTTGTCCTCAGTGGAGATCTCTTAATATTTTTTTGGGTGGATATTTCTTTGGTTTTAAAATTTTACCAGCTGGAAATAATCTTTCCCTCCTTGGAATTAATGTAGCGCTTCATACCTCTCTTATTGAACTCCCACTTCCTCCCATGCATTATCATTATTTATGTCTATGACTTATCTCCCCCTACTAGGCTCTAAGCTCTATGAGGGCAGGAACTGGTATGTTATTCCTCTATCTATTCCCTCCCATTGCCCAGAACAGAATTTTGTACACAGTAGGTATTCAGTAGATGTTTGTTGTTGTTAAATCTTGAGTTTAAAAAAGTCTCTTCATTTGGAAACTGCAGTGGACTCTGACTGGGCCAAACATGATGCTGGCTTGCCTGTCTTGTTTAGAAATGTGAGGCTCCTGAATGAGGGTGGCTGCTGAGGTGCCATTGTATTTCCCTCCCAGAGAGTTAAGCCAGAGCTCCATATGGTAACAAGAGAGAGTGAAGGCCAGTGAGGTCACCCAGCCAGCCCACCCCTGGGTAGGTATTTTCCAGTGCTTTATCTGGTTTGGTTTTTAAATGCCTTAAAATGCTTGGAGGCTGTTCTACCACATTCCCCAGGAAATTATTCCAAATACCATGGATC
>NW_025395193.1:0-2146 GCF_016433145.1 Gracilinanus agilis | reverse complement strand
TCTCATTCATATTTTTAATACTGACACCTTCCCCCCTCTCCCCTCACTCACCCCCTTTCAGTCACTGAGCCAGTGGAGATAAGAGCCAAACTTGATTGGTTGGAGGAAAAATGCTTTCCCCTTTTCTCTCAGGGCATGAAATTTAGCTTTTACAAATGTGGCCATTTTAGAAGGTAATACACATTGGAAATGTAATAGGATTAAGTAGCTATATAGCTTAGCATCCTAGGGAAACAGACACGTCCACAGGTTTTACTTCACACCAGATAGTGGCCTTAGTATCTTTAAAGTTGGTGGCAGACTTTCTGAATATCTTTATGATCTGCCATCTGGCTGTCTCAGATTATCTATTAAAGGTATACAGATGGAATGTGGGATGTACTTGCACCTTGAATATTGTAGTCTCCTTAACCTGCCTTCTTACGGGTTTTTGTGAAACCTCTGGTGCTATTCTGCCCTCCAGAGCATTACGAAGCCCTTGTATCTCCCATCCTTGGACCCCTCTTCACCTACTTGCACATGGTAAGAGGGCATTATTAAAACAGTATCAGAAATCCCTGCTCTAAACCTTTTAGCCAAAATGGAGTTTAGATTAAGAATTCCTTAAAGCCTCGAGTTCTTCTAAACCTTGAATTTATTCCCAAAGTTTCTCTGGTTTCTCACACTGTCTTTTCTTTTCACTAGATTGAACAAAAGCCCCTGGAATAAAGTCTAGGTCAGAAAACTATGAAGAATCCTAGAACACAAGCTTAGCCTTGCTGTTGACCTTGTGAATCCTGTGTAGCTAGCTACCTTTTCCTCTGTCTTATGTTTCTCTTAATTGGGATAATGTGGAAGAGGGGGATGCTGTGGGATAGAATGGCAAACATTACCCTAAAAAACTACAGCTCATGCTGTGCTGGTCTTTGTTTACAAAATCTTAAATCTAGTAGTCCTCCAAAAGCTGTTGTCAGAGAGTATAATAATGTACTTGGTAGCCTAAAGGGTTTAGAAATTAAGTTCCTTCCCATTAATGTAATCCTATGAACTGCTGTTTATTGAGTTGTGGTTTTTCTAAACTATATCCTGTCATCACTATTTTATCTAGAAGATTCAAGAAAGTGGCTGTCTGGATTGATGGAAAAAGAAGTGTAGAAGTCATATCTTTTTTTTTTACCTTATTTTACATATATATATTTGTGGAGAGGAGCTTAGTCATTTCCAGATATTTCCCTCCCTGTCCAGAGAACCATCCCTGGTACTAAGAATTTTTAAAAAGGGAAAACAATTAACTTTCTGTTTACATTGTTTTAATCCTGTTGTTTTTGTGGTTCTTTTTATTTTGCTTCAGCTCATATACATCATCTGCTTATCTATTCTTCATATTTGTGGTTTTTGTATAATGAAACAGTGCTATATTGATTTTTCACAGTTTGTTTAGCCACTTCCAAGTTGATGGGCCTCTAATTTGTTTCTAGTTTTCTTTTGCTCATACAAGAAGTGCTACCATAAATACTTTGAGGCATTTGACCTCCTGTGGGTGGCCCTTCAGGGTGATTGATGGGTGGTAATAAGCCTAGCAATTGGATTTCAGAGCCAAGGGGTATGGATATTTTATTCACCTTCTTACATAGATCTAAATTACATTTCCAGAACAATTCACAACTCCCCTTATAACGTCTGTCCATTTCACAGCCTTTCCAACATTGACAGTTCCCATTGTTTAAAATATTTACCAGTTTTCTGAAACAAACAGCCTTAGAATTGGCTTATATTTGCATTTTTCTTATTTGTAATTTGGAGCAAAGTTTCTCTTGGTGATTAGTAGTCTGCAGTACTTTTGAGTAATGCTTGTTCATATTTTTGTTTGTTTTTAAACCCTTAAAAGATCTCCTTAAATCCCTTGGGATTAGTTTTTTTCCCCTCAAACTTATTGATTTGACTTACAGATTGTTTGATTTTTATATAGTTGCCCATGTGCTGCTTCCATGAAAAAGCCACTTCATATTGGTATAGTTATCTTTCATTTAGGTATAGAATGATACAGTGAGAAGAATCTTGAATTAGAACCTGGGTATGAGTCCCCTCTCTGATAATAACTGTGTCTTTGAGCAGGACACCTGATCTGCCTGAACCAGCGTTCTCATCTATAAAAGGAGAGATTGTG
>NW_025395192.1:0-8094 GCF_016433145.1 Gracilinanus agilis | reverse complement strand
TCAGCCAAAGCTAGAAAAAACTATCCCCCAATTCTGTATACTACAAATGCCCCTTTTCTTTTCAAAATGTGCAACTAGCACCATTTTAATAGTTACTAAAGTCTAAGGGATTACTACTCTTATACTAAGCTAAATTCTTACTAAGCTCTTATCCCTAACTAAGTTTGCAAAATAATAAAAGGTTGCTATCTCCTAAACTATGCTACAACTAAATAAGCTAAAACTAAGATGGGATAAGGTAAAAGTATAGGAGAGGAATGGGGATTTCATTTTTTCAAAAATTTTGAACAGAAAGGAAAACAAATTACATTTTAAACATTCACACATTTTTAAGGCTAATTTTTGCTAACTAGAACAAAGTAATGAATCCTATCTATGCATTACCTAATTTTATGAACTACTCAGATAATATTAAATAAGAAAATTTTGCAAATTTTTCCCAAATATGCTTCTAAATTCTAGTTCTCTTGCTAAAGTTAGTGTATGAATAGGTTAGTACACTTATGCCTATGTTAGAAATGTTAGTAATAATAAGTAAGCTTATATCTTTTGTAAGTCTATTGGTTAAACCATAGACCTTTGTTATATACAATATTTACAAAGAAAATTTAGAAAGATCTGTCCCTGTACTAACTTACTAAACTAACTACACTGTTCCTGTGTGTTAGTAAAACTTATTGCTAATGGTTAGTAATTAAAATTACATATGTACATGACATGTCAGATGATTTGAGTAGAACGGTGTCTGTACCATAGTAAGAGACTTTCTTTTACTAAGGCAGATATACTCTTCTCTCTTAAGTGAAAGTTTATGTTTCACATGTAAATGTGAAGTCAGGAAAATGTTCTATGTGTTGTTTATTGACTTATCCGTGTAATGACGTGTTACATACTTACTCCACCGGAATTCTTTTGCAATTTGCATGTACTGCTTGGATGGAATCTAGTGTTGTATGCAGTGAGAATTCTGTTGGGTGTAAGTTATCTCTTTTCCAAATACATGTGTCCCATGCTGATTCGATGTTCCTCTTCACAGTGTGGATGTCCTCTTTACGATAGATGTATTTGGTCACGGATGTCTTTGTAGTTCTCAGGTTTGCTGTCCTTGTGACGATCTGCGTAGTCAGCAACCAGTGAGATGCTCGATGCACCTACACCTGTCAACTTCTGCTTTGTGTTGCTTTGATGCACCAGCGCTTGTCATCTTCTGACTTGTGTCAGGAACAAATTTTTAAATGTCTATCATATATGATTTTTTCTCTTCTTCTTTTATGATTTTAATAAAGATGATTATTATGGGTAATCAGAAATAAAAGTTCGTGATTAAGTCTTTGTGCTTTCATTCATTTGTTGTCATCAGTTTCTAGATCTGGTATTGATTGCAAATCAAATGTTGTGTCTTCTTCCTTCATTGATTCTCTTTCATTATCATAAATATTTACAGATGATTCTTCTAAGTGATTGAGATTGGGATAATCATTTGGGTGTAAAATCTGATTGTTTACTGGTTCTTGGTCTGCTTCTGATTCATGCTCTGATTGTTGTTCTGTTTGTTGCTCTGTTTCTATGGTCTTATGAATAGATTTTGGATTTACTGAGGACTTGCTTGATTGTTCAGTTGGTGCTAATTGATCTTTGTTTTGCAGAGTTTCTGGGTCTTGTGGTCGTTGTTGTAGGGACATGTCTTTAGCTGGCTTGACATGGGTGACATGGAACCACGGATCTTTTCCTTCAATTTTGATTGCACTTGGAGTTGTTAATATTATTTGGAAAGGTCCAAGCCATTTGGGTTCTAACACAGTCTTCCTAGTGAAGTTTCTGATGTAAACATAATCTCCGGGTTGGAAGTTGTGTAGATCAAAATCAAAAGGTACTCTTTGATGTATCAAGCCTAATTTGTGAAGTTGATTTAATCATTGCTTGAGCAATTTGATATATTCATATAGCTTGCATTCCATACCTAGGTGTGATAATTTGTGAATGCTTTGAGGTGCTTTGCCATGGAATGGTGAATGTCCATACAGCATTTCAAATGGTGAAATATGTGTGATGCTGTTGGATTGGCTTCTTAGGTGGAATAGTGCTAATGGCAATGCATCAGGCCATTTCATATGAGATTCTGCACATAATTTTGCTATAAGGTTTTTTAGACTTTTATTCACTCATTCAATCTGTCCGCTAGACTGAGGTCTAAATATTGAGTGAAGATGTCTCTTAATTCCTAATATTTCATAAACGGTAGCTAGAATCTTATTTGCGAAATGGGACCCAGAATCTGATGCAATATGTAATGGTATAGAGAATCTAGGTATTAGTTCTCTTAGTAAGATTTTCACAACAAAAGCTGAGGTGTTACGCTTTGCTGGAAAAGCTTCTGGCCATTTAGTTAATCTATCCACTATTACTAAAGCATATCTATAACCATTACTCCTTGGCATTGTGATGTAATCAATTTGTAAGCATTCAAATGGTGTGTAAGCTAAAGGTTTTCCTCCCAGACTATGAACTTTTGTGATTGTCTGGTTGTAATGCATACAAATTTTGCACCTCTGTGAAATTCTCATAGCAACTTCATATATGCCCCTTGCATTCCAATACCTATTTATAGAATCTGCCATGCCCAGAGTTCCATAATGCCCTTTCTGGTGTAGTGCATTGCAAAATGTGTAATATAAGGATTTAGGTAACATCAGTTTTCCATTTGCTCCTAACCAAACCCCGTTAACAAGATATGCACCGTGATGTTTCTTCCAATTCTTCACTTCCTTTGGGGAGTATGCATTTTTTAGATCTTCTTCCTCCACCAAAGATAAGTTCAAAATTGTCAGAGGTCCATATCTTGCTGCATATTTGGCAGTCACGTCGGCTCGTTTGTTCCCTAATTCGATTGGTCCTTGGGTTTTTGTATGAGCTTTGCAATGGATTACTGATACTTGGGCTGGTAATTGGATTGCATCCAACAACTGATTAATTAAATTGCCATACGCTATTTGTTTGCCATTTGATGTAATGAAACCTTGATTTTTCCAAATTATAGTAGAATGATGGACGCTCGAAAAAGCATAACGAGAATCAGTAAAAATGTTAGCTTTTAGATTTTCTGCAATTTTTAGAGCGTAGATTAAGCCCATTAATTCTGCTCCTTGAGCACTCATGGTAGATGGTAATGATGAGTACCAAAGGGTTTCAGAGGCTGTCACTACGGCTGCTCCGGTATATCTCTTATTGTCTACTACATATGACGATCCATCTGTGAATAAGGTAATATCAGGGTCTTTCATTGGCTTATCGTCTAAATCAGGTCTTGTTTTATGCATGATGTTAAGTGCATCTTCACAGATGTGTAGACTTTCTCCTTCCAGAGGTAAATCTGGAATCAGAGTTGCAGGATTTATGTTTCTGCACCAGTGAAAAGTTATATTTTCACTAGCCAACAGAATCGCTTGGTATTTTGATAGTCTCTGACAAGTGAATGCCTGTAAGTTGGTGTTTTTTAAAGTAGATTCCACTTGGTGTTGGGAAAATACTTTCAGTTCACTCCCTAATAGCAAGGATGAAGATTTTCTAATCATGATGGCTACAGCAGCTATGGCTTTTAAACAACTAGGCATACCACAAATCACTGAATCTAACTTAGAGCTGTAATAAGCAACTGGTCTAAGTCTATTTCCAAATGTTTGTGTGAGAACACTGGAGGCTATCCCTTTGTCTTCATGCACATATAAGTAGGAATGGTTTGTCATGATCAGGGATACCTAGGGCTGGAGCTGATAGAGTAAGTGATTTCAATTTCTCTAATGCATGGATATGTTCTTTATTCAGCTTTAACGGTTCTGGAACTTCCTTCTTGGTTAGCTCTATCAGAGGTCTTGCGATGTAAGCATAACCTGGAATCCAGTTTCTACAGAAGCTCGTTATTCCTATGATTGCCCTGAGTTGCTTTTTGGTCTTAGGCAAACTCAAATTTTGTATATCTTGTGTTCTCTTTTTGGAAATTCTTCTGGAGCCTTTCTTTAGGATGAATCCTAAATAATTTACTTTTTCCTTCACGAATTGAAGTTTCGATTTGGAAATTTTATGGCCCCTTTTGCCTAGCTCTTTGATCAAGTGTACACTATCAGTGTAACAGACTTCAGCAGATGGTGACATTAGCAGGATGTCATCAACATAATGTACCATTTTGCTGTCAAGGAATGTTATTGACTCAAGGTCTCTCTGCAGAATTTGGCAAAAGAGTGAAGCTGAATCTGCAAATCCCTGGGGCAAACGTGTCCAGAAGACAGATTTACCCTCCCAGGAGAAAGCGAACAGCTTCTGGCTGTCTCTGTGCAGGGGAACAGAGAAGTACGCAGAGCTCAAGTCCAGAACAGTAAACCAAGCAGCTTCAGTGGAATTGCTGCAATGATTTGCGATGGACTTGGTACCACGGCATAGGTCTTTTGCACATGGTCATTTATTGCTCTTAGATCTTGAACTAAACGCCATTGAGTCTTTCCATCAGGAGATAATTTTGCTTTCTTTATTGGCATGATTGGTGTATTGTAATGCGAAAATCCATATTTTAATATGCCCTGCTCCAATAAACTCTCTATGATGGGTTTCACTCCTTCTATCGCTTCTTGACTAAGTCTGAACTGAGGAATTCTTGGAGGTAAGCCTTCTTTCACCTCTATCTTTACTGGTTCCGCTGACAATATCCTGCCCACCTCATTTGAATTTTTAGCCCACACATAATCTGGAATATCATCTGGAACCTCATAGATGTTATCAGTTGATTGGTATGATGGTTCCTCACTACATGTGTCTAAAAATAAAATGGGATGGTGTTTCAGAGATCTCTTAGGTATGTGTAAATAAATTTGCCCATCCTGTTGACATTGGGTGGTTGCAGCCAATTTGCATAGAAGATCTCTTCCTACGAGGTCTGAAGGACATGATGGCATCAATAGGAAGGTGTGTTCAAGAGTCAGAGGTCCAAATTTTAACATTTTAACTTTTAGCTTTGGGACTTGTTGTGCTACCCCAGAAGCTCCTCTTACTCTTAAACTGCCTTGAAATTGACATCCTTCAAGTGGTTCTCTTAGTACGGAACAAGTTGCCCCCGTGTCCAGTAATCCCACATATTGTTCTCCCCTGATTTCTAAAGTAACTAAGGGTTCTCCACTATCATTGGACTTCACTGGCACTAAGGGTAATAAAGAATCCTCAGTATTCTGTGTACACTTGTCATTGATTCTTTGTTGCGTATGGTCTTTTGTCTCTAAACCCAAACTTCCTATAGCACCATTAGGCAAGTTCAGTTTAGAATCAGGATTACAGAAAGCAGGCTTAAAGAGCATACTCTCATTGAGAGCTTGTAAGTCATTGTTACTATTGCAAATTCCATGTTGGCTTTCATTAAGGGCTTCAGAAATGGAAGTTTGATTTGTTCTATCTTCCACTCTGCTCTTTAAAGAATTGTCAAGTCTCAAATCAGCAATCTCTCCTTCAGTAGTCTCCGGGATTGTATGATAGTTAGATTGTGTTCCCTTCAACACTTCAGGTTCAATTATTGATTCATAAGCTGACTGTTGTTCCCTATTTTGCCTTACTGTTTTTGTGACTGACATTAGATGATTTTTATTTTTATCAATCACAGTAACAGTCTCGATGTTATGTTCAGCCACACTGATTGTAGAAGAAGGCAACTGTTCCCTATCTCTTTCCCAAAGTTTAGGATGAAATTCTGTAGCTAAGGGGTTGAGAAAGGTGGATTTTGACTTTCCTACACAGCTGCTATCATCTTTTAAATCAGTGGGTCGTTTCTTTAAAATCAAGTTCTTGCCAATCTCTAGACTTTTTTGCTCTTTAACCTCTAACTGTGACATTGTGTCTAAAGTAATTGCATGGGAAAGAACTGTTGCATCTAATTCTAAAGCCGTTTGCAAATTTTCTTGATGTGATTCTTTGCAATGGTTTGATTCATGCTTCCCACCCAATGTGTGTGATATGGAATGAGAAAGCTGATCCCTTACATAATCATCCTCCTTAATGCCAAAGATTTCTTTGCGCATTTGCATTATGTCTTCCCATTGCTCATTATCTACCACAGACCTATGTGTATCCTCTGTGTAGATTACTTTAGACACCTTTTCTATTTTGCCTCGATTTCTCATTTTGCTTCCCTCCATTCTCTTAGATTTTGCCACACCCAAATTACACTGATTAATAGGTTTTAAATTAGAAATCTCGATTCATAATGATTTTTTTGGTTTCATGCCCATTTGTATATATTTCTCCATTTCATCTAACGAAGGTGTTTGACTGTACTTTTTGCATGTGTGATTGCAGCAAGAATCTGTATGTTTTTCTTGATTATATGTATTTGATTCCTTATTTCTAGCCCACTTTGAATTATAAAATGTTTTTCTATTATCTCTTTGATTATTGGGTTTTGAAAAATCAATTTGTTGCTTATATCTACAAACACGAATCACGTGCCCGATCTTCCCACACAAGTAGCATCGGGGTGCTGATTTTGATTTTGGGGTGCTGTTGGCAGGTTGTCTAAACTGGTTTCTACTCATCTGAAGAGCAAAATTCTTCACTTCTTTGATTTCTTTCTCCCGTTTTGACTGTTTCAATTGCCTCTTCAAGTCTGCTATGATCTCATCTTTCTCATTGTCAGATTGCCTAGCCATTCTCACTTCTTTCTGTTTGGAATCATGTATATATGCTGCATGATTCCTAATATCCTCCAGTGGTAATGATTCCCACTGTGGACAACTTTGCCTGAAGTAATTTTGTATCGGGATTGAGGTTCCCTTTACAAATTGTCTCCTTATATGATCGATCGTATCTTGGGAATGAGTATCTCTAAGTCCTAATATCGTTTCAGCAGCTTCAATAATTCTGTCTAGAAAACTGCTCGGGTGCTCTTCCCCTTGCCTCAGTTTCTCAAATTTTTGCCATGCATTTGACCTTTTTGCAAAATTTCTCATTGCTTCGATAAGATCAGCCCTGCATCTTAACAAGTACCTCATGTTGGCGTGTTGAGTGAAATCTAGATCTTGATGTACTAACGGCCATGATTCTAAATTGGGGTTCGTTCTAGTTTCGGTCAGGAATTTTTCCTTTTCCGAGGGAGTGTAAAATTCCCCCAAAAGAAATTCGACATCGTCGAAACTAGGGTTAAAAAGTGTGAACACCCGCTTCAATTCTTTTAAACTTTTGTAAGGCTTTTCGTAGAATCTGGGAAAAGGGCGTTTTAAAACCTCAATATCACTAGGAGTGAATACCTTGTACGTTTTGATATGCACCACCTCCTCTCCAGGTTGGACAATAGTCCTGTCTACTATTAGTAGGACAGAAACCACTGCATTCTGTATTGGTTGATCTTTCTCTGTTTCCTTTTTCCCCAAAAATTTTGATTCTACGATTTCAAGTTGTAAGATGGTATGTTTATCGAGTTCATTCCCTTCACGTAATTGCCTCAACACTTGGAACAGTAGTTTTATGTTCTCAACTAGTTCCTTATTATCATTTCCTTGTTTTGAATCAGATGCCTTATAATAGTTAAACAGATGAGTCAGGACCGCTTTTAAAATTGTCAAAAAATGCCATAGAGCCAGAACAATTGCTATTGCTGTTGGAATGAAGCATATGCATTCAGCTAAAGTGAATGCAAACCATTTATAATAGTCGTAGATTTCTATTAATTGCTGTATCATGTTTGGTACTTTTACTAGCCAAAATGCACACATTCCCTGCATAAAAGACCATATAAGCAGCGATAGGCTGCTTAATATAAAAATCAGTCTTGTGCAATTCATTTTCTTTTTCTATTTTTCAGAAGATAGGTTTCGTATGACTTGGCTCGCCAGAATGTTATGATGGTAATTTGGGGAAAGGTGTTTGGGATAAGGGAATTGAAAGGAGGATGTTGGAGACTTGGTAAGTGGATAAACTAGGCTACAGGTAGGCTGGGATTAAAGGAGATTCAGGGTATAATAGGACTGAAGTCAGGAGTATAACACAGAAGGGGAACAGAGATCTTTTTGGGAGAAGAGAAGTTAACCTAAAAACAGACTAACACAGCAGGCTTACAGACTGGGA
>NW_025395191.1:0-3736 GCF_016433145.1 Gracilinanus agilis | reverse complement strand
TGGTCAACTGTCCCTTTGACAGTTAGGAGCAGCTTGGCTGTACTGATGATCTTCATGTCCAAGTCTAGTCTCTCATAAATCCCAGTGTGTGTACCCACAATTCACTTAGTTTTATTAGAATATCCCTGGTGTCCCCATTACCCTTACTTATATTTTCTATAGTTTAGCACTATCAGATGGGTAGATAGACAGACAGAAAGTGAACTGTTGGCCAGCTAGAATCATACAGGAAGTAAGAGGGGCTTGGACATTCCAAGAAGGAGCTCAGCCATTGGATTAGTGCTAAAAGTTCTCAACCAGTGGTGAGCTGCTCAGTTTCTCAGCCCCCACCCAGGTCATTCATAAATTCTCTGCGGGTAGGGAAAATACTATTGAGGTTGGAGTTGCCACAGAGGAAGGGATTTTCTTCATTTTTTTAAATTTTGTTCTCTGTCGCTGTGTTTAATTGTACCTGTATTTAATTAATTGTGTTATTAGTTGTTATTAGTCAGAATAGTGGCTAATACAATACATTTTGTGTTCAGCTGGTCATTTTGGGGGGTGATGGGCACAATGTTGGTTGAAGACTGGATAGATTATGTTTTTGTGGTTCTATGGAAAGGTGTCTGGGCTATTCCTTACCTGTGGTTTAAAGTTATACCCAGGTATTTTATAGGAATAATGGATATTGAGTTTGCACAACCGATTTTAACTATTAACAATCTTAGATTTATTATGTCATATGCCAGTTCTGATTCTTACTGGTTATTTTGTATATAAGTTGAGATGGATATTATTTCATATTGTGTATTGTATTAAAACAATTGTGACCTGGTGTTTCAGGGATTCTGAAACCAAAAAAATGTTAAAGTTGCTGCAGATAAAGTTGGATAATTTGGAATTGTGTATTCAAAATGGTAATCTCTCTGGTCAACCCCTTGGTACTTCCCATACTGTCAATATGACTGAATTTGTAAACATGGGCATTTCTGGCAAAGGTGTAACATCAAAGGCTGAGCTGGAACAGCAGGCTCAGAGTAAGGGTGAAACCTCCATTAACCTTTTTCCTCTTTGAGATCTTCCAATCATATACGATGATGGTATATTCCAAGTGAAACAATACACTAGATTCAGGTCTGAGGATGTAGAAAGTCTGAAACGAAAGATCCCAAATTTCCATGATGATTCTGGGAAATTTGTGAAGATCTTCAAGGCTTTTGTGAACAGCATGACCCAGACTTTGAGGATTGTTGGTATGTGTTGGGGGAAATCTTATCACACCAACAATAGAGCCAAATTTGTAGAGGAAACAAGGAACGCAGAGGGAATGACACCATGGCCATTAGCCTGGGAGGAACTGGACCTGAATTCAGTTCCCACATACCGCATGTTAAAGCAAGCGCTTTATATATATATATATATTATACTAATTAAATCCATTATTATTGCTGGGCAGAGATACAGCAATAATAATGGATTTAATTAGTATAATAATAATTATGGATACAGGGGAAATAATTGGAATAATGGTTTTAATCATGGAAATGGACAACAAAATTTGTTCCAATGCCAGAATGCATGTTGTCAAGGTGCAAAAAGCTCCTAATTTGGCAACGATGCAGGATTACCTTTGCGCAGGAGCCAGGCCCATGTTTAGTCATGTTGTGCAGGGGAATGTTAATGGTAACATGAATGGAGGGACAGCTTCCTTATGAAGGTGGTGTGCCCGAAGTTCAGAAGTGATTGATCAAGATAATGGGACTAAAGTGAATGTTGATGAAATTGTATGTGTTAAAAATAATGATGATGTAATTGTGAATAATGGAAATGGTGCACTTGGTGTTAATATTGATTTGGTTGGTGATAATAAGAATTTAATTAATAATGGTGATGAGTTGATCAGTGTTAATTTTAATTTAAATGGAATCAATGATAGTTTAATCAATGTGAATGATAATTTGATGAGAATTAATGATAATTTGAATGGTGTTAACGTGAAATTATCTGAATTAACTACTTGCAATGGTGTTGTAAATAGTACTTTAACCAATGTTAATGGTAATTTACCTACTGGTAGTGGTAATTTAACTAGTGTTGGTAATAATTTTGATTAAGATTGATGATGATCTATATGGTGTTGATAATAATTTGATTAATGTTGTAAATTGTGAGAAAAGGAGAAATAGTGTTGTAAATGGTGTTAGAAGTTCTAGTAAGTGTAGAATTAAGAAGAATTAATAGAAATTGTGATTTGATTAATGATAATTTGATTATAAATAAGAACAATGATACCTGAATAGAGGTGAAAAGGACCAATGGTTTAAAATCCTGGGAAAATTCTGTAGTTCTTGATGATGTAAACTTGGATGGACAGGAAATGGCTGAGCTTTGTTCTGATGTTACTGTTTTAGCTCCTGTGTTAGAAACTTTCCAACCTCCCAATAGTACTGAACCATATGTGTCTGTGACTCTTGGAGACCAGATTTACGACCTTGTGGCCACCGCCGCGAATAAATCAGTTTTGCAAAGCTTTCCTGAGAATTGTAGAGCTGTTGGAACAATGGATGTGGTTGGTGTTACAGGTGTTACTCAGAAAGTAGCTAAATTGCAACCAAAAATGGTGACCCTAGGACCACTTTCGGTGGAATGTGCATTTCTGTATGTTCCAGAATGTCCAATGAATCTTTTGGGAAGGGATCTGTTGTGTAAATTGAGGGCTACTATCCAATGTACTGAATCTGGTGATATTTCTTTGCATCTCCCAGAGGAATCTTTGAAAGCTTTTCCATTGCTTTTCTTAGATTCTAGCAGTACAGAGGATGACTTAGGTACTATCTATCCAATACCTGAGGATATACCTAAGGACTTGTGGTCAAAATCATCTACAGATCTTGGGTTGCTAATATCAGCTATTACGGTCAGGGTGAGGACAAAGGAAGGACCAGTTCCTTGTGTGCCTCAGTATCCCTTGACTAAGGAGGCAATAGATGGTATTCGTCCGATTACTGAGTCCCTTATTCAACAAGGGATAATAATACCATGCTTTCCTAAGTACAATACACCGATTTTGCCTATAAAGAAGCCAAAACCAGATGAAAATGGCCGACCTGTTTACCAATTTATTCAAGATCTTATGTCATCAAGAGACATCCAGTTGTCCCAAGTCCAGCTGCTATAATTTCTTCCATTCCAAGTCAGGCTAGATATTTCACCGTGGTAGATTTATGTTCTGCATTTTTCTTGATACCAATTCACGAGGATTCTCAAAAGATCTTTGCTTTCACGTGTGGGTTGTTTGTTATTTTGGGTTAGAATTTTAGTTTAGTTTGTAGTGCACAAATACCAAAATTTTGGTAATTTTGGCTTTTTGTAAAGGGGGGAACTTGTTATAAGGAAGATTAGATTAGGTATTGATTAGGTATTATTAAGGTATATCTAGCAGGAAGGAGCTGGAGCTGGGAATTCCAGCATGGAATGAAGGAGCAGGAAAAAGTGACTTGTGCTCTGAGTGGGACTCCATTAAGGGTTAACACAAACTGTGGTTAGCCCTAGGAGAACTCAGAGTAAAGGACCCTGCATCCTGATTTTCCCCTGGGATCTTGTATGGTGGTGGCATCTAGCAAAGAGTCAAGATCTTCAGTGCTGTACCAAGAGAAGAGGAGGAGTTTGGGATCTATCTGGTGGACAGAGTCTTGAGCACACCTTCTCAACTTGGTACCTGAGACCACCTTGGCTCTTGGCATCCAGAGATCATCAG
>NW_025395190.1:0-6789 GCF_016433145.1 Gracilinanus agilis | reverse complement strand
AAAGATGCTGATTCTGGGGAACTAGTAGATAACATCAAACTACTATTCCAAGTATTGAAACAAATAAGGGAAGGAAAGGAACTGGATAAGCACACAATTCTCCAGCTAGAGATTGTGGAGTCCAAATACCTAGGGAATGATACCACCAATAACAAATCAAAGGTCAATAACAACCAACCATCCACAAATTCCATAGTTTCGCTTTTACCAATCGTAGACAGAACAATTGTACAGCCTGGTGAAGGGGTAGTACATGTAAAAACATACAAAGCATTCACCCCAAGTGGCATGGAGGTGCTGAAGAGACGTTTTCCAAAAACCATTCAAAAGCATTAAAGAATTAAAAAGGGTGTTCATACTATTCAATCCAAGTTTCAATGATGTGGAATTTCTTTTAGGGGAATTTTACTCTTCCTCAGAAAAGGAAAAATTCCTAAATTAAACAAGGACAAACCCAAATTTAGCGGCCTGGCCATTAGTCCACCAGGATTTAGATTTTACTCAACATGCCAATCTTAGATCCAATGTAGAACTGATTTATTAGAAGCAATGTAGAACTGATCCAATGTAGAACTGATTTATTAGAAGCAATGAGAATCCATGCAAAAAGGCCAAATTCATGGCAAAAATTTGAAAAATTAAAACAGGGATAAGAAGAACATCCTAGTAGTTCAATTAACACCCAAAACAATTAACACTCAAAGACCAAAATCATCTTACCCTCGCTACCTTTGTGGGAAAATGGGTCATATTCCCCAATTTTGTAGATTTAAATAACAAATTGACTTTTCCAAAAATGACAATTATAGCCAAAGAGACAGAGGAACAAGAAGGACCTATTATAACTCAAAATGGTCCAAAAACAATAATGATACAAAGAGAAATGAAGAAAGCAAGCATGATGATTCGTGCTGTAGCCATGCATACAAGAAATTTAGTCAATCCCCATCCCTAGAAGAAATGGAGAGATACATATAGATGGGAATGAAGCCAAAGTCATTATGAATTGAAATTCCCAAGTTAAAAAGGTGTAATCATTATAATTTTTGTGTGAGAATGTATAGTCTGAGTGGGGAAAATAAAATTGAAAAACTGGGCAAAACAGAACAGATGTCTCAAGCAAGCTGCATAGAATATAAAGATTTGTCTGTAGCAGATAATCAACAATGGGAGGAAATAATGCAAATGAGCAGAGAAATATATGGAACTAGTGAGAATAACTACATAAGAGATCAGCTTTCTCATTCTATCACAAAAACATTGGATGAGAAACATAAGGACCATACAAGTACTTGCAACAGCTTGCATCTCAAGAAGCTTTGCATTCTTGTTCAAAGTCATCAAAACCTCAAACTCTCCTCTCTTTATTCCAAGTCTAAAACAACGGGACAACTTGGATAAAGAACACTATGGCAAGGATTTACAATGTATTCAGAAAGTAATACATTTAGTAACCTAGGGGGAGTTAGATCCCAAAGTTCAATTCCATTCACTTGCTTCAGACACTATGTCATAGAAAGAGGTTAGAGAGCAATCAAATCAGTATGTTGGCAAAGACTTAACTTTAAAAGTGCAACCCACTGAGTTGCAGGGTACTGGAATCTGCTTAGGAAATTCTACACCCACCTCTCTCAACCCCTTAGCTGAAGAATTCCAACCAGAAGCTTGGGGAAGGGAGAAGGAGCAATTATCATCCCCGGTAGCCAGTGAGCTTGCTAATAACATCAGCAATGAAGTTTGTTCAGTGATTGTAGACACAAACCATCTGACTTCAACCACACAAACTTCAGGGCAAGATAGTGAACTTCAGTCAGCTTCTGAGTCAGTACGCATACCAGAGGTGTTAAAGGGAACACAAACTGTCTACCATACATTCCTGGATACAACCAATGGAAAAACTTCTGATTAGGAGCTTGACAGTTCTTTAAATGTCAGAGTGGATGGTGAATTAGTTCAAACTCCATTTCTGCAGCCCATTGCAAATGCCGACGTAAAGATTATGTGTGCTCTGCATGGCACAGTTTAATAACAACTTATAATGACTCTCCAGCTCTCAATGACAGAGAGAGATCCCTCTCTAAGCCTGCTTTCTGTTCTTCTGATTCTGAACTTAACTTGCCTGATGGTGCTACAGGAAGTTCTGGTTTAGATACAAATGACCATATGCAATACTGGATCAATAATAAGTGCACACACAAAACTGAGGATTCATTATTACCCCTAGTACCAGTAAAGTCCAATGATAGTGGAGAACCACTAGTTACCTTAGAAATCAGGGGGGTACACTATGAAGGATTATTGGACACTGGTACAACATGTTCCGTTTTACATGAGGCATCCAAAGGATGCCAATATCAGGGTAGTTTGAGAGTAAGAGGAGCTTCTGGGATAGCCCAACAAGTCCCTAAGCTAAAAGTTAAAATGGTAAAATTTGGCCCTCTAACTCTCGAACACACCTTTTTATTGATGCCATCGTGTCCTTCGAACCTTGTGGGACGAGATCTCCTGTGTAAATTAGCTGCCACCATCCAATGCCAACAAGATGGACAAATATATCTACTCCTATCCAAGAGATCTCTGAAACACCATCCCCTTTTATTTTTAGACCCATGTAGTGAAGAATCCACTTACAAATCAAATGACAACATCTATGAGGTTCCTGACGATATTCCTGATTACGTGTGGGCTAAAAATTCTAATGAGGTGGGCAAGATTTTATCAGCGGAACCAGTAAAAATAGAGGTAAAAGAAGGCTTACCTCCAAGAATTCCTCAGTTCAGACTTAGCCAAGAGGTGATTGAGGGAGTGAAACCCATCAGAGAAAGTTTATTAAAGCAGGATATATTAAGATATGGCTTCTCACAATACAACACACCAATCATGCCTGTAAAGAAATCCAAATTATCTCTTAATGGGAAGACTCAATGGCGTTTAGTACAAGATCTCAGAGCAATTAATGACCATGTGCAAAAGACCTATGCTGTGGTACCAAGTCCATCACAAATCATAGCAGCAATACCACCTGAAGCTGCTTGGTTTACTGTTCTGGACCTGAGCTCTGCGTACTTCTCTGTTCCCCTGCACAGAGACAGCCAGAAGCTGTTCGCTTTCACATCAGAAGGTAAATCCATCCAATGGACCTGTTTGCCCCAGGGTTTTTCAGATTCAGTTTCAGTCTTCTGTCAAATCCTACAGAGAGACCTTGAGTCAATCACTTTCCAAGACAGCAAAATGGTACATTATGTTGATGACATCCTGCTAATGTGACCATCTGATGAAGTCTGTTATACTGACAGTGTACACTTAATCAAAGAGCTAGACAAAAGGGGCCATAAAATTTCCAAAACAAAACTTCAATTTGTGAGGAAAAAAGTAAGTAATTTAGGATTCATCCTAGAAAAAGGCTCCAGAAAGATTTCCCAAAAGAGAACACAAGATATACAGAATTTGAGTTTGCCTAAGACCAAAAGGCAGCTCAGGGCAATTATAGGAATAACGAGCTTCTGTAGAAACTGGATCCCAGGTTATGTTCTCATCGCTAAACCTCTGATAGAGCTAACCAGGAAGGAAGTTCCAGAACCATTAAAACTATCAAAAGACCATGTCCATGCTATAGAGAAATTAAAATCACTCACTCTATCAGCACCAGCCCTAGGTATCCCTGATCACGATAAACCATTCCTCCTCTATGTCCACAAGGATAAAGGGATAGCCTCTAGTGTCCTCATACAGTCATTCAAGGAATACCCTAAGACCAGTTGCCTATTATAGCTCGAAATTAGACTCAGTAATCTGTGATATGCCAAGCTGTTTAAGAGCTATTGCTGCTGTAGCCATCATGATTAGAAAAGCATCTTCCTTGGCATTAGGGGGTGAACGGAAAGTATTTTCCCCACACCAAGCGGAATCGACTTTAAAAAATACCACACTACAAGCATTCACCTCCCAAAGACTATCACAATACCAAGCAATCTTGTTGGCTAATGAAAACATAACTTTTCACTGGTGCAGAAACTTAAATCCTGTGACTCTGATCCCAGATTTACCTCTGGAGGAAGAAAGTCTACACATCTGTGAAGATGCACTTAACATCGTGCATAAAACATGGGCAGATTTAGACGACAAGCCCATGAAAACCCAATTTGACCTTATTTACAGATAGATCGTCATATATAGTAGACAATCAGAGATATACCAGAGTAGCTGTAGTGACAGCTTCTGAGACCCTTTGGTACTCATCATTACCATCCACCATGAATGCTCAAGGGGCATAAATTAGTCGGATTGATACACGCTCTGAAGCTTGCTTAAAATTGCAAAGCAAACATTTTTACCAATTCTCATTAAGCTTTTGGAGTTGTGCATCATTCTGGTGAACTCTGGAAAAATAGAGGCTTCGTTACATCCAATGGCAAACAGCGTATTAGAATTTAATTAATCACTTGTTGGACGCAATCCAATTACCAGCCTGAGTGTCACTCATTCATTGCAAGGCTCAGACAATTACCAAAGTCCACAGTCTGGGAGGCAAACCACTAGCCTATTCACCATTCAAATGCTTAAAAATTGATTACATCACTATGCCAAGGAGTCAAGGTTACAGATAAGCATTAGTGATAGTGGATAGATTAACTAAGTGGCCAGAAGCTTTTCCAGCAAAACGTAACACTTCAGCTTTTGTTGTGAAAGTCTTACTGAGAGAATTAATACCCAGATTCTCTATTCCTTTACATATTGCTTAAGATTCTGGATCCCACTTCACTAATAAGATTTTAGCTACATTTTATGAGACCTTAGGAGTCAAACAACATCTTCACTTAATATACAGACCACAGTCCAGTAGATAGATTGAATGAGTGAATAGATCTTTGAAAACTCTAGTAGCCAAAATCTGTGCAGAATCTCATATGAAATGGCCTGATACTTGACCGTTGGCATTATTTCATCTCAGATGCCAACCCAAATTATACACTTATCACCGTTTGAAATGTTGTATGGCCATCTACCTTTCCATGGCAAGTCACCTCAAAGCATTCACAAATTATCACACCTGGGTATGGAATGCAAACTCTATGAGTACATAAAATTACTCAAGCAACGCTTAAACCAACTTCATAAAATAAGCTTGATACATCAGAGTACTCACAAATCATCACAAGGACAGCAAACCTGAAGACTACAAAAGACATCTGTGACCAAATACACAATCAGTGTATGGAACAACCACACTGTGAAGAGGAGCGTCAGATCAACGTTGGACCCATGCATTTGAAGAACATAACTTATACCCAACAGAATTCTAACTACATCCAACACTTTAGATTCCATCCATGCATTACATACACTTTGCAGAAGAATTCCGGTGGAGTAAGTATGTAACACTTCATTACATGGATAGGTCACACTAGACAACACATAGAACATTTTCCTAACTTCACATATACATGTGAAACACTAAACTTAAGCTTAAGAGAGAAGAGCTTGTCTGCCTTAGCTTAGCGTTTTTCTCTTACTTTGGTTCAGACACCTTCTACTCAAATCACCTGACATTTCTTGTAAAATTGTAAATATGTAAATGTTTGCTTACTAACCCTTAGCAATAAGTTTTTCTAACACACAGGGACAGCTTAGTTAGTTTGATAAGTTAGAACAGGAGCAGAATTTTCTAAACTTTCTTTTTAAATATTATACATAGCTTAAGTCTATAGTTGAACCAAAAGTCTTACAAATAATATTAGTCTTACATTATTCTTACTAACGTTTCTAACATAGATATAAGTGTACTAACATGTTCCTATACTAACTTTAAAAACTGAATTAGAATTTAGAAGCTTAGATTGCATAAATTTTCTTAGTTGATACTTTTGTTGTTAGTTCATGAAATTAGATAGATACATAGATATAATTTATTACTTTGTTTTAGTTAGCAAATGTTAAGCTTTAAGACTGTGAATGTTTGCATTTAATCTGCTTTTCCTTTCTGTTCAAAAATTTTTGCAAAAATTAAATCCCCATTCCTTTCCTATACCTTTCCCATAACCCATCTTAGTTTTTAGCCTAGATTAGTCTTAGCATAGTTTAGGAGATAGTATCCCTTTTTATTATTTTGCAAAACTTATATAGGGATAAAAGCATAGTTAGAATTTAGCTTAGAATAAGAGTAGTAACCCTTTAGATCTTAGCAACCAGAAAATGTTACAAGGTGCAAATTTTCAAAAGACAAATGAGCAGACTGTAATGCAAGGATGCAACAGAAGCTTTTGCTCTTGCAAGAGTCAACTGTGAACAGCCCTGACAGTTAAGTCTTAGAATCTTCCCAAAAAGTCAGTTGGAACCTGAGGCTTGAAGAGAGCTGAAGTTCCAACTGAGGCTCTGCTTTTGGCTTTCAGCTTTGCCTTGGCCTGTGCTTTTGTCTCTGGGCAATTTGAACCTAGCTGATTTCTCTGGACCTCTCCCTGACCTCTCCATATTATACCCCTGTTGTCTTTCCTGAATTTCCCTTTGGACTCTGGGAGGAAGGGTGGTTGTGGTTTTGGTGATTAGACATTATGGGTTTTAGTTTTCTGTAGGCAAGTAGGACATCCTTAAATCAAGCCATCCCTTATTTTATTGATCTAGTAAATACTTTACTTTAAGGCAGGCAAATCTTCCTGACTGGGAGATCAGGCTCTCTCTCAGTCTATCCCTCTCCTGTGACCCTTCCCCCACCTTCAGCTTTCTCCCTAGCAGCTATTACAGAGCCCTAAACCCCTCTCTCCTTCTGATTAATCCTGATATTAATAAATCCCC
>NW_025395189.1:0-7860 GCF_016433145.1 Gracilinanus agilis | reverse complement strand
ATCAATACCTAATAACTAGCTAATCTAATCTTACTCATAACAGTTCCCCCTTTGCACAAAGCCAAAATTACCAAAATTTTGGTATTTGTGCACTACAAACTAAATTAAATTCTAACCCAAAATAACAAACAACCTACACTAACTCTATTCTATCTAATACTATCCTACTCTACCCTACACTAGGGATTTCAACAAGGAAAGGTAAAAAGATAAATACATTGAACAGTTACATAGTTCAAAGCATAAAACAACAAGTAACAATGCAAAAATTTCCAACAAAATCAACAGCAAATATGAAATATCAACACAAAAGTCAAAACAAACATCAAACATAACTCCTATTCTAATACAGAAATATCCTACCAACTAATAAATGCAAACCATTTTGGAAAAACATTTTAACACAACGTTGCATAATTCTTTACATCAAAATAAAAACAAAACAGTAAACTCCCTTATACAAATTACATTTGCATGTTTGCAACTCAATTATATCAAAGTATTCACAGAATTTACATTTATACATATATATACATATGATACATACAATATATACATAATATATACATGCATGTTATATATACATGTATTTACACATAATATATACATATCAAATATTCATATGTATACCCTTTACATATATAATACTTACACTATAATACAATTTACAATATACACATACTATTTACACAACTATTTACATTACTTGTGATATGTGATCTGTAGTATGTTATATGTTCTTCATGTAATGCAATTTTGTTATGTCAGTTGTATCTGCACTGTAATGTACATTTGTACCTTATCTTATCCTCTAACCTAATCTAATACCATATCTATATTTCACTAAACTATTCTAAACTAACCCTAATGTATTAGTGTATTAGTCTAGCTACATCTATCTAACTAACTAGCTAATCTTTGTTAGTAACTAACTATCTCTTGTTAGTACTTACTTATCCTATAGCTAATTCTAATTTTTTTAGTATTATACATTGTCTCATTCCATAAGGAACACAATGTATCCTAACATGTTCGTGTTGTATGTACCTGATTTGTTATGTTGTTTCTTTGCTATATTGTGTTGCAATATGTTACTGATGGATGTATGATACCTACCCAAACTCCAGATCTCCTGTAGATCTCCTCCAGATCTCCTTTCTTCTCACGATGTTCCATTCCTCTAGGAAATACTCTCTTCTTCTCTACGGTTTTCCTCCTCTTCTTTTCTCCATCGAAGGTCTTGATAATTTTATGTGCAATGTTGGATCCATATGAGTATGTAATGATACTATATACATTACCCAAAAACTTCCAAACTATTTAATCCAAATTGTCCATGATTAATCCTCTTCTTTAAGAAAATCCTCGAAAATGAAGTTTTATCAGTTCAATTCATAAGTCCATCAGTCTTAATACAAAGTCTATAAATCCTGAATCCTGAATCCTCTTCATCCATAGCCTCTTCCATCTGAATGTCCTCTTCCACTAGAATGGTCCTCTCCTTACTGAACTTTCTGACTGCAGACTCTAATTGACTGAAGATCTCAAATTACACAATCTCTTCTTCTTCTTTTTCTTCTTCATCATTATTAACAATTTCTACAGTTTCATTATCTATTCCATGTGCTAATTTAATGTGAGAACAATGATACCACGAATCTCTACCTAAAACTTTTACAGAAGATGGTGAAACTAATACAATTGTATAAGGACCTACCCAATTTTGTTCTGTTGCCAATGTTTTGGAAAAATTTTTCACATAGACCATATCACCTGGTTGAAAATTATGAAGAGAATAATCCAATGGACCAGATTGAATTAATACTCCTATATCTTGTAATTCTCTTAGCCTCTGCTGTAAAGCACTTAAATATGAAGCAATTTGACAATCACCTCCTAAGAGTGATGCATAAACAGTCTTACAAGTTTTTGCTTGTGGTGGAGCATGTCCAAAGAGCATCTCATATGATGATATATGTAGATCCGCTCTTGGTCTCATACGTAGGTAAAACAAAGCTATGGGAAGAATCTCTGGCCATTTGAGATGAGTTTCAGCACAGAGTTTCCCAACCATAGTCTTGAGTTCCCTATTCATACGCTCCACCTGACCTGAACTTTGCGGATGGTATGGAACATGATATTTAGGTGTTATTCCTAGATTCTCATAGACTCTTCTAAGGATATCCTGAGTGAAATGAGATCCCTTATCCGAATCTATGGTTAAAGGTACACCAAATCTAGGCACAATTTCTTTCAGTAACACTTTCACCACAAAACTAGCTGTATTTGTATTTGATGGAAAAGCTTCAGGCCATTTAGTTAGTCTATCGACTATCACAAGACAATACTTGTATCTTCCAGCTTTCGACATACAGATATAATCAATCTGTAAACTCTCAAATGGACAATATGCTAAAGGTCTACCACCCAAACCTTTCTTTCTGAATGCACTTTGATTGAACTTTTGGCAGACTGGACAGCTATTACAGACCTTATTTGCAACAGTACTTATTCCAGGAGCAACCCATTGTCTCCTGATGGAATCCACAACAGCTTGTGTACCAAAATGACCTTTTGTGTGGATGGCTTGACACAAATAGGTGTACAAATCTTTTGGTAACAATGGTCTTCCTGTATCAGAAATCCATATCCCATGTTCTTTCCTAGCTCCAAATTTATCCTTCCATTTCTCAATATCTGAGTCTACATAAGCTTTCTCTAGATCATCAGAATCAATAGATGTTAAATTCATCACATAGATTGGAGCATTATGAGCTGCATACTTCGCAGTGATATCAGCTCTATGATTACCTTTAGAGACTGAATCTCTACCATGAGTATGACTCCTACAATGAATTACTGCCAGCTGTTTTGGCTTCTGGATTGCTTCCAACAACGCAGTTATTATTCCTACATGAGCTATTGGTTTTCCCGATGCAGTAATAAAACCTCGTTGTTTCCAGATCTTTCCTGTTGCATGGCAAACAGAAAATGCATATCGAGAGTCTGTGTAAATATTCACACGTTTACCTTCAGCTAGAAGACATGCTTGCTTCAATTCAGCACCTTGAGCACTAAGATTATTAGGTAATGAGCCATACCACAGTGTCTCAAATTCTGTGACAACTGCAGCACCAGTACATCTAATTCCATTACATAAATATGATGATCCATCTGTGAATAACACCCAGTCTGGATTTTCAAGTGGAGTATCTTTTAAATCCATCCTAGGCATATCCACAAGATCTACTACCTCAACACATTCATGCAATGGCTCACCGTTCTTTGGTAAATCAGGAAGAAGAGTAGCTGGATTAAGTATGCTACATCTCTTCAACTTGATGTTCTCACTACCTAAGAGAATAATTTCATACTTAGCAATTCGTTGGTCAGAATATGCTTGAGTATGAAACTTCCTCATTAGTGCTTCTATCTAATGTGAAAATAGACAGTCAAAGGACATCCCAAAACTAGATCAGCTGACTTCTGTACTAACACAGCTGCTGCAGCTACCCCTCTTAGACAGGGTACTGTCCCTGCAGCTCTTGGATCTAATTGACAGCTGTAATACCCAATTGGACGATAACTTTGTCCAAGAGTCTGTGTCAACACACCAGAAGCTATACCCTTCATTTCATTGACAAACAGCTGAAAAGGTTTCTCATAATCTGGGATTCCTAATGCAGGTGCAGATAGAATGGCTTCTTTCAGCTTATCTAAGGCTAATCGATGTTCAGGCTTTAGTTTCAGAGGTTCTGGTTCTGTATTCCTGGTCAGATCTGTTAAACACTTAGTTATTCCACTATATCCAGGAATCCATTGTCTACAGAAACCAGTAGTTCCAAGAATAGCTCTAAGTTGTTTTTTAGTTTTTGGTGCACTCAATTTTTGTATGTCAGCTATTCTCTTTTGTGTAATACTTCTGGAACCCTCTGATAACACGAATCCGAGATATTGCACCCTGGGTAAAATGAATTGTAATTTCACTTTTGAGATTTTATGTCCTCGTTTACATAATTCAATCAAAAGAATCTTGCTGTCCCTAAGACACACCTTTGCATTTGGGGATGCTAGAAGAATATCATCCACAAAATGCACCAATTTACTCTCTTTAAATTTAATAGTTTGCAGATCTCGATTTAGAATTTGTGAAAATTGAGATGGTGACTCGGTATACCCTTGTGGGAGACGAATCCAGGTCCAATGTGTCTTTTCCAATGTAAAAGCAAAGATCTTTTGAGAATCCTTGTGAATTGGTATTGAGAAAAACGCAGAACATAAATCTACCACAGTGAAATATCTAGCCTGACTTGGAATGGAAGAAATTATAGCAGCTGGACTTGGGACAACTGGATGTGTCTTGATGACATAATCATTTACCGCTCTTAGTTCTTGAATAAATCGGTAAACAAGTCGGCCATTTTCATCCGGTTTTGGCTTCTTTATAGGCAAAATCGGTGTATTGTACTCAGAAAAACATGGTATTATTATCCTTTGTTGGATTAGAGACTCAATAATAGGACGAATACCCTCTATCGCCTCCTTAGTCAAGGGATACTGAGGCACACAAGGAACTGGTCCTTCCTTTGTCCTCACCCTGACCGGAATAGCTGATTTTAGCAACCCAACATCTGTAGATGATTTTGACCACAAATCCTTGGGTATATCCTCAGGTATTGGATAGATAGTACCTAAATCATCCTCTGTACTGCTAGAATCTAAGAAAAGCAATGGAAAAGCCTTCAAAGATTCCTCTGGGAGATGCAAAGAAATATCACCAGATTCAGTACATTGGAGAGTAGCTCTTAATTTACACAATAGATCTCTTCCCAACAGATTCATAGGACACTCCAGAACACACAAAAATGCATGTTCCACCGAAAGTGGTCCTAGGGTCACCATTTTTGGTTGCAATTTAGCTACTTTCTGAGTCACACCTGTCGCACCAACAACATCCATTGTTCCAACAGCTCTACAATCTGCAGGAAAGCTTTGCAAAACTGATTTACTTGAGCTGGTATCCACAAGAAGGTCATAAATCTGATCTCCAATAGTTACAGACACATACGGTTCAGTACTATTGGGAGGTTGGAAAGTTTCCAACACCGGAGCTAAAACAGGAACATCAGAACAAAGCTCAGCCATTTCCTGTCCATCCAAGTTAACATCGTCAAGAATTACAGAATTTTCCCAGGATTTTAAATCATTGGTCCTTTTCACCTCTTCTGGTATTATTGTTCTTATTCACAATCAAATTATCCTTAGTCAAATTACAATTTCTATTATTCTTCTTAATTCCACTCTTACTAGAACTTCTAACACCATTACAACATTATTTCTCTTTTTCTCACAATTATTTACAACATTAATGAAATTATTATCAACACTAGTTAAATTACTACTACCAGTAGGTAAATTACCATTAACATTGGTTAAAGTACTATTTACACCATTACTAGTAGTTAATTCAGATAATTTAACATTAACACCACTTAAATTATCATTAATTCTCATCAAATTATCATTCACATTGATTAAGCTATTATTGATTCCATTTAAATTAACACTGATCAACCCATTACCATTATTAATTAAATTCTTATTATCATGAATCAAATCAATATTAATACCAAGTGCACCATTTCCATTATTCACAAATACATTATCATCATCTTTAACACATACAATTTCATCAACATTTCCTTGATCAATCACTTCTGAACTTCGGGCACACCTTCATAATGAAGTTGTCCCTCCATTCATGTTACCATTAGTAATATTCCCTTGAACAACGTGACTATACTTTGGCCTGGCTCCTGCACGAAGGTAATCCTGTGTTGTTGCCAAATTAGGAGCTTGTACACCTTGACAACATGCATTCTGACATTAGAATACATTTTGTTGTCCATTTCCCTGACTAAAAGAATTATTCCAATTATTTCCCCTGTAACCATAATTATTATTATTATACTGATTATTTCCATTGTTATTATTGTATCTCTGCCCATATGATCTCTTTTTGTATCTGCAGTCCCTTGCAAAATGCCCAATACATCCACAAATATAACAAGATTGCTGCCTCTGGTTCCTATTGTTTGAATTGCTATTGGTCTTATAATTATTATTATTGTTTCTCTTTTCTGCTGCCTGTAACGCTGCTACTGCCTTGATTTCACTTATTTCTTTCTGGTCAGCTCGAGAATTTGCCTCCCTTAATTGTTTCCGAAGATTTTCAATAATTGTATCCTTGTCATCACTACTCCTGTCCTTCTCTTGGGCAAAAACATATGTTGCTTTTTGTTTTAGTTCGTCTAAGCTCAACAATTCCCAATCAGGGTAATTGTCCATAAAAAATTTCTTTACCTGGGGAACCGAATTTCTGACAAAAATTCTTTTAACATGATCTACGGTGGTATTTTCTAGAATATTCATGTTCAAATACATTTCTGCTGCCTCTATGATTCTGTCCAAAAAAGTTGCAGGGGTCTCTACTGCTGTCTGCCTGATCTTTTCGAATTTGCTCCATGAATTTGGACGCTTAGCATGCTTCTCTAGAACCTGAATCAGAGATTTACGCACTTGTTTTAACATTCTGTAGGCAGGAACTGAATTCAGGTCCAGTTCCTCCCAAACTACAGGCCATGGTGTCATTCCCTCCGTGTTTTGTGTCTCCTCTACAAACTTTGTTCTGTCATGATGTGATAAGATCTCCCCTAACACGTACCAGCAATCTTCAAAGTCTGGATCGTGTTGTTTTACAAAAGCTTTGAAGATCTTCACAAATTTCCCAGAGTCATCGTGGAAATTTGGGATCTTACGTTTTAGATTATCTACATCTTCAGATCTGAATCGAGTATGTTTTTTCAAGTGGAATACACCATCTTCGCGAACGATGGGAAGATCTCGAAGGGGAGAAAGATTAATGGGGGTTTCAGCCTTATTTTGAGCCTGTTGTTCTAGCTCAGCCTTTGTTGGAATACCTTTGCCAGAAATGCCCATGTTCATATATTCATTGCCAGTGTGAGATGTACCAAGTGATTGACCAGAGAAAGAACCATTTTGCATACATAACTCTAAATTATCTAACTTAATTTGTAATAGTCTTAACGTTTTTTTGGTTTCAGAATCCCTGAAACACCAAGTCACAATGATTTTAACAAAATACCCAATATGAAACAATATCCACCTCAGTTTGTATACAACATAACCAGTCAGAATCAGAACTGGCATGTGACACAATAAATCCAGTATGTTGATTGTCAAAATCGGTTGTGCAAATTCCAAGTCCATTATCGCTCTAAAATACCTGGGTATAACTCTAAACCACAGGTAAGGAATAGCCCAAACACCTTTCCACAACATCACAAATACATAATCTATCCAATCTTCAATCACCATTGTACCCATCATTCCCCAAACAGACCAACTAACAACAAAATTTATTGTATTATTAGCCACTATTTTGACTAATAATAATTACTAACACAATTAATTAAATACAAGTACAATTAAACACAGCAACAGAAAACAGAACCATCAAAAAAAAAAAAAGAAATGAAGAAAATCTCTCTTTCTGGGGCAACACCAAGCTTGATAGTATTTTCCCCTACCCACAGAGATTTATGAATGACCTGGGGTGGGGGCTGAGAAGCTTTGAGCAGCTCACCACTGGTTGAGAACTCTCAGCTCTCACCCAATGGCTGAGCTCCCTCTTGGAATGTTCAAGCCCCTCTTACTTCCTTTATGAATCTAGCTGGCCAACTGTTCACTTCATGTCTGTCTCTCTATCCACCCATCTGGGTAGTGCCAAACTGTAGGAAAATATAAGTAATGGGGTCACCAGGGATATTAAAAATCAAC
>NW_025395188.1:0-2133 GCF_016433145.1 Gracilinanus agilis | reverse complement strand
TTCAGGTCTACTAATTCCAGACCTGCCACCATGCCACAGAACTGTCCAGTTAAAAAAACAACTATTTAAAATAATTGAGATTGCTGGATAGGCGACCCTAGATCAGGTGTTCTAATTTTGTGTGTCTTGATCCCCTTGTCTGGTGAAGTCTATGGACCCCTTCTCAGAATTTTATTTAAAGTAATTGAAGCAAATGCTACATTTCAGTTAGAGATGAATAAAAATAAATATGTCATTCCTTCCCCCCTGCCCTGGTCCAGTTTGTATAAATGAGGTATTTCTTTGCTCTATTTTCTGACAGTTCCAGTCAAGCTAAAACTACCACTTTTGGACTCTAGGTAAACAGAGGCTTACTAAGTCTTTGAGAGCCATCTTTCTTCCAGATGGTTGCAAAGGATACAAGATTTAGAGAGCTGCTGAATCCCAATCAGAGTCTACCAAGTCCCTTTGGGATATTTCTAATCATTTCCTGTAATTTGTGACCCAGGGCCCTTATAGCCCTGCAGGATTTTATACAGAAGTCCTGAGAATGGACCTAAATGAAATATTTTTTCTTTCTTTCTTTCTTTCTTTTTTTTTTTTTTTTTTTTTTTTTTTTTTTTTTTTTTTGCTTATTATGCTTCTACCTAGATTTTGCTCCCAGAAACCAAAACATAGTTTAGACATAGTTAGCATCCAGTTTTCCCTAAATGTAGGCAATAGCATCAATAATTGTCATATAAAACCTCTAGGAGGGACAGCTAGGCAGTTCATTGGATAGAGAACCAGACATGGAGATGGGGTGCTAGGTTCAAATTTGACCTTCAGTACTTCCTAACTATGTGACTCCAGATAAATCACTTAACCCCAGTTGCTCAGCCTTTACTGTTCTGCCTTGGAACTGATACTTGGTATCAATTCTAAGACAAAAGGTAAGGGATTAAAAAAAACTCAAGATAATAAATTCATATCAAATAGGACAGCCTTTATTTTACTCCAAGTGAAATCTCTCCTTTCTACAAAGTTCTCTCCCCCAACAACCACAAAAGTTGCAGGGCCACTCTGTGAGTTAGGTTTCTCTAAAAAGGAAATATTTGGGAGACCTTCCAGACTGTGATATTGGAAATTTGGGTGTCTTAATATTGAGATCCATGATATAAACTTCATGTGGATGTTTAGGGGACTTGAAAACTACATTTCCCATGATTCAACGGGCTTCCTATCTTACAGGGTGATGTGAGCCTACGTAAACAGAAGCTTAAAGAGGGAGTACTTGAATGGTACTTTCTCTTTCCTAGGAAGCAGCCAAGGTGAAGGTATGGCGAGCCATTTGAATTAGATCTTAGCAGGCACATGGTTCTTTTTAATTATCAATATGGCTGTTAATAAAACCCTAATACCTTTAAATATATCCATCTATATTAATTTTACTTGTAACAAGACAACAACCCCATTTCCTATTCACCTTGAATTGTCTAGAATATCAGGGATGGTAAGATCCTCTTCTCTTGCTTTCTCAAATCATGAACCCCCTTCACTGATCTTCCAACCACAGAAACCAATCGACAAACTGATTCTTGACTTTTCCCAGAGGCAAAGCTGTCCAGGAATTTTCTTTCCTTCTCTAAAAAACTAGCACCCTTGAACTTGGACTCACCCCTATGATAACACTCATGGCTGATGGTGCCAAGAAATCTCCTTTCTCTGGGTAGAAGATTAGAGTCTAGGACAATGATGCCTACAAGAGTTTAAATCCTTTCTCTTCTGTACAGGAAATTGAGTTATTCAAGAATGAACCAGGCCTCTTCTGAGACCAAGTGGGCAGGTATATGGCTGCTTCTGCCATGTGTTCTTATAGGCACTTTCTCAGAGCCCCAACCACTGCCATCTCTTATTCTTGAGGAAATCCATTCAGCCCATGTTGACTCCAGACATGTGATTGTACTGAAAGTCCCCATCAATGCTCCTGGGGGTAGAGGAAAAAGGAGAAGTCCTTTCTCCCAAACCATACACTAACATTCTGCCATCCAAGAAAAAGTCAAAAGGGACAAGAATAACCCTTTCTATCATTCTCATTTACTTGCCAATATAAAGAAGTGGGTCTTATAAGCAAGATCATTCTCATGAGTTCCAACCAGTCAACCATCTTGGGAA
>NW_025395187.1:0-1271 GCF_016433145.1 Gracilinanus agilis | reverse complement strand
AGAGCTGTCTTTCTTCCAGATAGTTACAAAGGATACAAGATTTAGAGAGGTACTGAATCCCAATCAGAGCCTACCAAGTCCCTTTGGGATATTTCTATTCATTTCCTTATAATTTGTGACCCAGGGCCCTTAAAGCCCTCCAGGATTATACACACAAGTCTTGAGAATAGACCTAAGTAATAGCATCAACAATTGTCATATAAAACCTCAAAGAGAGGCAGCTAGGTGGTTCATTGGATAGAGAGCCAGATATGGAGTTGGGGTCCTGGGTTCAAATTCGGCCTTCCATACTTCCTAGCTATGTGACAACAGGTAAGTCACTTAACCCCAATTGCTGAGCCCTTACTGTTCTGCCTTAGAACCAATACTTGGTATCAATTCTAAGACAAAAGGTAAGGGATTAAAAAAAACTCAAGATAATAAATTCGTTTCAAATAGGATAGCTTTATTTTACTCCAAGTGAAATCTCTCCTTTCTACAAAGTTCTCTCCCCCAACAACCACAAGACTTACAGTGTGTTAGGTTCCTCTAAAAAGGAAATATTTGGGGGACCTTCCAGACAACAACCCCATTTCCTATTCGACTTGCATTGTCTAGAATTTCAGGGATGGCAATATTCTCTTCTCTTGCTTTCCCAAATCATGAACCCCCTTCACTGACCTTCCAACCACAGAAACCAATGGACAAACTGATTCTTGACTTTTCCCAGAGGCAAAGCTGTCCAGGAATTTTCTTTCCTTCTCTAAAAAACTAGCACCCTTGAAATTGGACTCACCCCTATGATAACACTCATGGCTGGTGGTGCCAAGAAATCTCCTTTCTCTGGGTAGAAGACTAGAGCCTAGGACAATGATGCCTACAAGAGTTTAAATCCTTTCTCTTCTGCACAGGAGATTGAGTTATTCAAAAATGAACCAGGCCTCTTCTGAGACCAAGTGGGCAGGTACATGGCTGCTTCTGCCATGTGTTCTTAATGGCACTTTCTCAGAGCCCCAACCACTGCCATTTCTTATTCTTGAGGAAATCCATTCAGCCCATGTTAACTCCAGACATGTGATTGTATTGAAAGTCCCCACCAATGCTCCTGGGAGTAGAGGAAAAAGGAGAAGTCCTTCCCCCAAACCGTACACTAACTTTCTGCCATCCAAGAAAAAGTCAAAAGGGACAAGAATAGCCCTTTCTATCATTCTCATTTACTTGCCAATACAAAGAAGTGGGTCTTACAAGCAAGATCATTCTCATGAGTTCCAACCAGTCAACCATCTTGGGAA
>NW_025395186.1:0-8073 GCF_016433145.1 Gracilinanus agilis | reverse complement strand
CCACAAACCACTTAGTTTATTGTAATATCCCTGGTGACCCCATTACCCCACTTATATTTTCCTATAGTTTGGCACTCCCCAGATGGGTGGATAGAGAGACAGACAGGAAGTGAACAGTTGGCCAGCTAGATTCATAAAGGAAGTAAGAGGGGCTTGAACATTCCAAGAGGGAGCTCAGCCATTGGGTGAGAGCTGAGAGTTCTCAACCAGTGGTGAGCTGCTCAGAGCTTCTCAGCCCCCACCCCAGGTCATTCATAAATCTCTGTGGGTAGGGGAAAATACTATCAAGCTTGGTGCTGCCCCAGAGAAAGGGATTTTCTTCATTTTTTTTTGGCTTTGTTCTCTGTTACTGTGTTTAATTGTACCTGTGTTTAATTAATTGTGTTAGTAATTGTTATTAGTCAGCATAGTGGCTAATAATACAATAGATTTTGTGGTTAACTGGTCTGTTTGGGGAATGATGGGCACAATGGTGGTTGAAGACTGGATAGACTATGTGTTTGTGATATTATGGAAAGGTGTCTGGGCTATTCCTTACTTGTGGTTTAAAGTTATACCCAGGTATTTTAGAGGGATAATGGACATGGAATTTGCATAGCCGATTTTAACAATTAACATACTGGATTTATTATGTCACATGCCAGTTCTGATTCTGACTGGTTATTTTGTATACAGGTTGAGGTGGATATTATATCATATTGGGTATTGTATTAAAATCATTGTGACTTGGTGTTTCAGGGATTCTGAAACCAAAAAAATGTTAAGATTATTGCAAATTAAGTTGGATAATTTAGAAATATGTAGGCAAAACGGTTCTTTCTCTGGTCAATCCCTTGGTACTTCCCACACTGGCAACATGACTGAATATGTGAAAATGGGCATTTCTGGCAAAGGTGTTCCAACAAAGGCTGAGCTAGAACAGCAGGCTCAGAATAAGGCTGAAACCCCCATTAACCTTTTTCCTCTTCGCGATCTTCCCATCATTTGCGAAGATGGTGTATTCCACTTGAAACAACATACTAGATTCAGGTCTGAGGATGTAGAAAGTCTAAAACGTAAGATCCCAAATTTCCATGATGACTCTGGGAAATTTGTGAAGATCTTCAAAGCTTTTGTAAAACAACATGATCCAGACTTTGAGGATTGTTGGTACGTGTTAGGGGAGATCTTATCACATCATGACAGAGCAAAGTTTGTAGAGGAGACATGAAACACGGAGGGAATGACACCATGGCTCGTAGCTTGGGAGGAACTGGACCTGAATTCAGTTCCTACCTACCGTATGTTGAAACAAGTGTGTAAATCTCTTATTCAGGTTCCAGAGAAGCATGCTAAGCGTCCTAATTCTTGGAGTAAATTCGAAAAGATCAGGCAGACAGCAGTAGAGACCCCTGCAACTTTTTTGGACAGAATCATTGAGGCAGCAGAAATGTATTTAAACATGAATATTCTAGAAAATACCACCGTAGATCATGTTAAAAGAATTTTTGTGAGAAATTCGGTTCCCCAGGTAAAGAAATTTTTTATGGACAATTACCCTGATTGGGAATTGTTAAGCCTAGATGAATTGAAACAAAAAGCAACATATGTTTTTGCCCAAGAAAAGGACAGGAGTAGTGATGACAAGGATGCAATCATTGAAAATCTTAGAAAGCAATTACGGGAGGCAAATTCTCAAGCTAATGAGAAGGAAATAAATGAAGTCAAGGAGGTAGCAGTGTTACGGGCAGCAAAAAAGAGAAATAATAATAATAATTATAAGACCAGTGGAAATTCAAACAATAGAAACCAGAGGCAGCAATCTTGTCATGTTTGTGGACATCTTGGACGTTTTGCAAGGGACTGTAGATACAGAAAGAGATCATATGGGCAGAGATACATTAATAACAATGGAAATAATCGGTATAATAATAATTATGGTTACAGGGGAAATAACTGGAATAATGGTTTTAATCAGGGAAATGGACAACAAAATGTGTTCCAATGTCAGAATGCATGCTGTCAAGGTGTACAAGCTCCTAATTTGACAACGATGCAGGAATGTATTCGCATGGGAACTCGCCCCAAGTTTAGTCACGTGTTCAGGGGAATGTTCATAATGGTAACATGAATGGAGGGACAGCTTCATTATGAAGGTGTACCCGAAGTCAAAAGTGATTGATCAAGGAAATGGAACTAAAGTGAATGTTGATGGAATTGCATGTGTTAAAGATAATGATAATGTAATTGTGAATAATGGAAATGGTGCACTTGGTGTTAATATTGATTTGATTGGTGATAATAAGAATTTAATTAATAATGGTGATAAGTTGATCAGTGTTAATTTAAATGGAATCAATGATAGTTTAATCAATGTGAATGATAATTTGATGAGAATTAATGATAATTTGAATGGTGTTAATGTTAAATTATCTGAATTAACTACTAGTAATGGTGTAAATAGTACTTTAACCAATGTTAATGGTAATTTACCTACTGGTAGTGGTAATTTAACTAATGTTGGTAATAATTTGATTAAGATTGATGATGGTTTATATGGTGTTGATAATAATTTGATTAGTGTTGTAAATAATTGTGAGAAAAAGAGAAATAGTGTTGTAAATGGTGTTAGAAGTTCTAGTAAGTGTGGAATTAAGAAGAATAATAGAAAACGTGATTTGATTAAGGATAACTTGATTGTAAATAAGAACAATGATACCAGAATAGAGGTGAAAAGGACCAAAGGTTTAAAATCCTGGGAAAATTCTGTAATTCTTGACGATGTTAACTTGGATGGACAGGAAATGGCTGAGCTTTGTTCTGATGCTACTGTTTTAGCTCCTGTGTTGGAAACTTTCCAACCTCCCAATAGTACTGAACCATATGTGTCTGTGACTATTGGAGATCAGATTTACGACCTTCTTGTTGATACCGGTGCCAGTAAATCCGTTTTGCAAAGCTTTCCTGCGGATTGTAGAGCTGTTGGAACAATGGATGTGGTTGGTGCGATTAGGTGTGACTCAGAAAGTAGCTAAATTGCAACCCAAAATGGTGACCCTAGGACCACTTTCGGTGAAACATGCATTTTTGTGTGTTCCAGAATGTCCTATGAATCTGTTGGGAAGAGATCTATTGTGTAAATTAAGATCTACTATCCAATGTACTGAATCTGGTGATATTTCTTTGCATCTCCCAGAGGAATCTTTGAAGGCTTTTCCATTGCTTTTCTTAGATTCTAGCAGTACAGAGGATGACTTAGGTACTATCTATCCAATACCTGAGGATATACCTAAGGATTTGTGGTCAAAATCATCTACAGATGTTGGGTTGCTAAAATCAGCTATTCTGGTCAGGGTGAGGACAAAGGAAGGACCAGTTCCTTGTGTGCCTCGGTATCCCTTAACTAAGGAGGCAATAGAGGGTAATAGTCCAATTATTGAGTCCCTAATCCAACAAGGGATAATAATACCATGCTTTTCTGAGTACAATACACCGATTTTGCCTATAAAGAAGCCAAAACCAGATGAAAATGGCCGACCTGTTTACCGATTTATTCAAGATCTAAGAGCGGTAAATGATCATGTCATCAAGACACATCTAGTTGTCCCAAGTCCAGCTGCTATAATTTCTTCCATTCCAAGTCAGGCTAGATATTTCAACGTGGTAGATTTATGTTCTGTGTTTTTCTCGATACCAATTCATGAGGATTCTCAAAAGATCTTTGCTTTTCCATGGGAAAAGACACGATGGACCTGGACTCGTCTCCCACAGGGGTATACCAAGTCACCTTCTCAGTTCTCACAAATTCTAAATTGAGATCTGCAAACTATTAAATTTAAAGAGAGCAAATTGGTGCATTTTGTGGATGATATTCTTCTGGCATCCCCAGATGCAAAGGTGTGTCTTAGGGACAGCAAGATTCTTTTGATTGAATTATATAAACAAGGACATAAAATCTCAAAAGCAAAATTACAGTTCGTTTTACCCAGGGTGCAATATCTCGGATTTCTGTTATCAGAGGGTTCCAGAAGTATTACACAAAAGAGAATAGCTGATATACAGAAATTGAGTGCACCTAAAACTAAAAAACAACTTAGAGCTATTCTTGGAACTACTGGTTTCTGTAGACAATGGATTCCTGAATATAGTGGAATAACTGTTTAACAGATCTTACCAGGAATACAGAACCAGAACCTCTGAACCTAAAGCCTGAATATCAATTAGCATTAGATAAGCTGAAAGAAGCCATTCTATCTGCACCTGTGTTAGGAATCCCGGACTATGAGAAACCTTTTCAGCTGATTGTCAATGAAACAAAAGGTATAGCTTTTGATGTGTTGACACAGACTCGTGGACAAAGTTATCATCCAATTGGGTATTATAGCTGTCAATTAGATCCAATAGCTGCGGGGACAGTACCCTGTCTAAGTGGAGTAGCTGCAGCAGCTGTGTTAGTCCAGAAGTCAGCTGATCTAGTTTTGGGATGTCCTTTGACTGTCTATTGTTCACATCAGATAGAAGCACTAATGAGGATGTTTCGTACTCAAGCATATTCAGACCAACGAATTGCTAAGTATGAAATTATTCTCTTAGGTAGTGAGAACATCAAGTTGAAGAGATATAGCATACTGAATCCAGCTACTCTTCTTCCTGATTTACCAAAGAACAGTGAGACATTGCATGAATGTGTTGAGGTAGTAGATCTTGTGGATATGCCTAGAATGGATTTAAAAGACACTCCACTCGAAAATCCAGACTGGGTGTTATTCACGGATGGATCATCATATTTATGTAATGGAATTAGATGTACTGGTGCTGCAGTTGTCACAGAATTTGAGACACTGTGGTATGGCTCATTACCTAATAATCTTAGTGCTCAAGGTGCTGAATTGGTGGCATTGAAGCAAGCCTATCTTCTAGCTGAAGGTAAACATGTGAATATTTACACAGACTCTCAATATGCATTTTCTGTTTGCCATGCAACAGGAACAATCTGGAAACAACGAGGTTTTATTACTGCATCTGGAAAACCAATAGCTCATGCAGCAATAATAACTGAGTTGTTAGAAGCAATCCAGAAGCCAAAAGAGCTGGCGGTAATTCATTGTAGGAGTCATACTCGTGGTAGAGATTCAGTCTCTAAAGGAAATCATAGAGCTGATATCACTGTGAAGTATGCAGCCCAGAATGCTTCAATTTATGTGATGAATTTAACATCTATTGATTCTGATGATCTAGAGAAAGCTTATGTAGACTCAGATATTGAGAAATGGAAGGATAAATTTGGAGCGAGGAAAGAACATGGGATATGGATTACTGATACAGGAATACCATTGTTACCAAAAGACTTGTATACCTATTTGTGTCAAGCCATCCACATGAAAGGTCATTTTGGTACACAAGCTGTTGTGGATTCCATCAGGAGACAATGGGTTGCTCCTGGAATAAGTACTGTTGCAAATAAGATCTATAATAGCTGTCCAGTCTGCCAAAAGTTCAATCAAAGTGCATTCAGAAAGAAAGGTTTGGGTGGTAGGCCTTTAGCATATTGTCCATTTGAGAGTTTACAGATTGATTATATCTGTATGCCTAAAGCTGGAAGATACAAGTATTGTCTTGTGATAGTCGATAGACTAACTAAATGGCCTGAAGCTTTTCCATCAAATACAAATACAGCTAGTTTTGTGGTGAGAGTGTTACTTAAGGAAATTGTGCCTAGATTTGGTGTACCTTTATCCATAGATTCGGATAAGGGATCTCATTTCACTCAGGATATCCTTAGAAGAGTCTATGAGATTCTAGGAATAACACCTAAATATCATGTTCCTTACCATCCGCAAAGTTCAGGTCAGGTGGAGCGTATGAATAGGGAACTCAAGACTATGGTTGGGAAACTCTGTGCTGAAACTCATCTTAAATGGCCAGAGATTCTTCCCATAGCTTTGTTTTACCTACATACGAGACCAAGAGCAGATCTACATATATCATCGTATGAGATGCTCTTTGGACATGCTCCACTACAAGCAAAAACTTGTAAGGCTGTTTATGCATCACTCTTAGGAGGCGATTGCCAAATTGCTTCATATTTAAGTGATTTACAGCAAAGGCTAAGAGAATTACAAGATATGGGAGTATTAATTCAATCTGGTCCATTGGATTATTCTCTTCATAATTTTCAACCAGGTGGTATGGTCTATGTGAAAATTTTTGCCAAAACATTGGCAACAGAACAAAATTGGGTAGGTCCTTATACAATTGTATTAGTTTCACCATCTTCTGTGAAAGTTTTAGGTAGAGATTCGTGGTATCATTGTTCTCACATTAAATTAGCACATGGAATAGATAATGAAAATGTAGAAATTGTCAATAATGAAGAAGCAGCAGCAGAAGAAGAGATTGTGTAATTTGAGATCTTCAGTCAATTAGAGTCTGCAGTCAGAAAGTTCAGTAAGGAGAGGACCGTTCTAATGGAAGAGGACGTTCAGATGGAAGAGGACATGGATGAAGAGGATTCAGGATTCAGGATTTATAGACTTTGTATTAAGACTGATGAACTTATGAATTGAACTGATAAAACTTCAGTTTCAAGGACTTTCTTAAAGAAGAGGATTAATCATGGACAATTTGATTAAATAGTTTGGAAGTTTTTATAGTATCACTACATACTCATATGCATCCAACATTGTACATAAAACTATCAAGACCTTCGATGGAGAAAAGAAGAAGAAGAAAATTGGAGAGAAGAAGAGAGGATTTCCTAAAGGAATGGAACATCATAAGGAGAAAGGAGATCTGAAGAAGATCTGGAGTTTTGGTAGGTATCATGCATCCATCAGTAACATGTTGCAACACAATATGACAAAGAAACAACATAACAAATCAGATACATAAAACACAAACATGTTAGGATACATTGTGTTCCTTATGGAATGAGACAATGTATAATACTAACAATATTAGAATTAGCTATAGGATAAGTAAGTACTAACAAGGATAGTTAGTTACTAACAAAGATTAGCTAGTTATTTAGATAGATGTAGCTAGGCTAATACACTAATATCTTAGGGTTAGTTTAGAATAGTTTAGTGGAATAGATATGGTATTAGATTAGGTTAGAGGATAAGATAAGGTACTAATGTACATTACAGTGCAGATACAACAGACATAACAAAATTGCATTACATGAAGAACATATGACATACTACAGATCACATATCACAAATAATGTAAATTGCTGTATAAACAGTATGTGTATAGTGTAAATTGTATTATAGTGTAAGTATTGTTTATATGTAAAGGGTGTACATATGTATATTGGATATGTATATGTTATGTGTACATACATGTATGTATGTATATTGTACATGTATATGTTATGTATATATTGTATGTGTGTATCATGTGTGTATATATGTATAAATGTAAATTCTGTGAATACTTTGATATGATTGAGTTGCAAACATTCAAATGTAATTTGCATAAGGGAGTTTGATGTTTTGTTTTGATTTTGATGTAAAGACTTCTGCAATGTTGTGTTAAAATGTATTTTCTAAAATGGTTTGCATTTATTTAGTTGGTAGAATATTTCTGTATTAGAATAGGAGTTATGTTTGATGTTTGTTTTGACTTTTGTGTTGATATTTCATATTTGCTGTTGATTTTGTTGGAAATTTTGCATTGTTACTTGCTGTTTTCTGCTTTGAACTATGTAACTGTTCAATGTGCTTATCTTTTTACCTTTCCTTGTTGAAATCCCTAGTGTAGGATAGAGTAGGATAGTGTTAGATAGAATAGAGTTAGTGTAGGTTGTTTGTTATTTTGGGTTAGAATTTTAGTTTAGTTTGTAGTGCACAAATACCAAAATTTTGGTAATTGGGTTAGAATTTTAGTTTAGTTTGTAGTGCACAAATACCAAAATTTGGTAATTTTGCTTTGTGCAAAGGGGGGAACTGTTGTGAGGAAGATTAGATTAGGTATTGATTATGTATTGATTAAGTTGTACATAGCAGGAAGGAGCTGGAGCTGGGAATTCCAGGATGGAATGAGGGAGGAGGAAGTGTGTCTGTGCCCTGAGTGTGGACTCCATTAGTGGTG
>NW_025395185.1:0-1164 GCF_016433145.1 Gracilinanus agilis | reverse complement strand
ATTTTGTGACTCAATATAGCCCTATAATTGTTATTTAGGGTTAAGGGGAAGGGAGCGGTGTTAGAAGAAGAGGGAACAGCCTGGACAAGGAGGAGGATTCATTTATTGTCTGAGATTGGAAGGGAAGAAGGCAAAACCAACCGACGTGATTACTTAACTGTGAGTGTAATTTTGAGGAATCATGGAGCGTTAAGAGCAGAGGCTTGGGACTGAAAGACAGATGAATGTTGTCCCAACTTTCAAAAAAGGGAAGAAGATGGATGCTTCAAATTATATTCTAGTGAGCTTGACAGTGATTCCTGATTAAATTCTAGAATGAATTATTAAAGAAACAGTTTGGGAGCATCAGTGATTCGAATTCTGTTTTGAAGTCTGGAAAGGATTAACTTTATAAATGCTCTTTGTTTTTGAATTGTTTCAGTCATTTCCGACTCTTGGTGACCCCATTTGGGATTTTCTGGGCAGAGAGACTAGAATGGTTTACCATTTCCTTCTCCAGCTCAACTGACAGATGAGGAAACGAGGCAAACAAGGTGAAGTGAATTACCCAGGGTCACAAAGCAAGTAAATGTATGAGGTAAGATTTGAACTCAAGAAGATATCTTCCAGATACCACACCCAGTGCTACACAGAGCCACTTAGCCGTCCCCAAAAATGCAGACAAAATAAATAGAAGGTAATAGAAAAAAGGGAGCAAGCACTAATAATTGAAGAAATCAAGAAAGGCTCCATGCAAAAGAAAGCACTTGAACTGAGTCCCTAAATCACCAGTCTTGGTTCTTCAGTCTCCCTCTGCCTCACTTAAATCCTATTTATGTCTGAGTCAAAAGACATCACCTGTGGAATACTATTGTACTCAAAGAAATAATGAACTGGAGGAATTCCATGTGAACTGGAACAACCTCCAGGAATTGATGCAGAAGGAAAGGAGCAGAACCAGGAGAACATTATACAGAGAGGCTGATACACTGTGGTAAAATCCAATGTAATGGACTTCTGTACTAGCAGCAATGTAAGGATCCAGAACAATTCTGAGGGACTTATGAGAAAGAACACTATCCACATTCAGAGAAACTGTGTTTTTTCTATTCTATTCTTTGGTGATTGATTCTCAGTTGAGTTCCTTCTGAAGATCTTTCCCTAAGATTTCATAACTTTCTGCCC
>NW_025395184.1:0-4642 GCF_016433145.1 Gracilinanus agilis | reverse complement strand
CCATCTCTCTCCCTCTCTATCTCTTCTCTCTCTGTCTCTCCTTTCTTTCTCTCTCTCTCTTTTTCTCTTTCCCTCTCTCTCTTGCTTCTCTCTCCTCTCCTTTCTTTCTCTCTCCCTTTTTCTCTTTCCCTCTCTCTCTCTTCTGTCTCTCTCTGCTCTCTTTTTCTCTCTCTCCCTCCTCTCTCCGTTTCTCTCTCTCTCCTCACCCTGTCTCTCCTTCCCCTTCTCTTCCTCTTTTTCTCTCTCCGTCTCTCTGACTCTGTCTCTAACTCTCTTTTTCTCACCCCCATAGGGTCTTATCTCTTTCAAATGCCTTATTCTGGTGCTTAATTCCTGGTTCTTGGAATTCATTGCAGTCTCCTAAGGAATTCTCCCAATAGCCCTTTCCATTGCACTGAGGTCTTCTTACTGTACTGAGGCCCCCTTACTATGGGATACCACATGGAATTCATTTCTAAATTGCCTGTACCTTGGAAGGAAGACCTGGGTCAGAGGGTGGACAGAAGCACAGATATTTCTGTCAGCTCCAGTGATTCTGACTCAGCAGCTCAGTTTCCTGTTGGACTCTATTAGCCACTCTCCGCAGCCCACACAGGGAAGCAACAGAAGGAATGGAGTCCATGTCAGAGCTCAGAAGGTCAAGAGGTTGACCTCTCTGCCTCTACTCAACCAAGGGAGATCTCACTGCTTTAGCTCATCTAGTCAGGTGTTTATTACTCCAACTCTGACCTCCAGGCTTGGAACAGATCATTGTAAGGATGTAGGAAGGGGCATGGGCAGGAACAGCAACAGACAGATTCTGCTGCAAGGGGTAGGAGTGAGCAAAGAGAATAAGATGTTGGAACCCCCTCCCTGCAATGCTGCCACCTCCCTCTCTCCCCAACCATTCCCCTGCATAGTATTCCTGCCCTTAAAGCGGGGAAATAGAGTGAAGAGTCCCCAGATCCCCAAAGATTTTTCAAGTAGAAGACAATACCTGAGAATCTAATCTGGAGACAGTCGTATTGTAAAGCTCTTCTGTTTAACCTATAAATAAAAGGCCTTACAAGGATGTTTCAGTCTCATTCTGATATTGCTGTTTTGGGGGGTGTGGGGTGGATCCATATGCATGAACATATCAGTAAATCAGATTACCACCAAGCATATAGTAAACACCCTCTGTGTGCCAGGCAGTTTTTTTTTTAATTTTTTAATTATTATTTTTAATAAAAACTCTTACCTTCCATCTTGGAGTCAATACTGTATATCGGCTCCAAGGCAGAAGAGTGGTAAGGGTAGGCAATAGGGGTCAAGTGACTTGCCCAGGGTCACACAGCTGCCCCCTGCCAGGCATTTTCTAGATCCTATGGATACAAAGAAAAAAACAAAACATTGCCTGCCCTCAAAGAGCTTAAATTCAATGGGGATAAGATGGAAGGGAACAGCATACATTTGTAAGTATGTAGAAAATACATAAAAAGTCAATAGAAGGGGGTAGCTATGTAGCACAGTGGATAGAGCACCAGATCTGGAGATAGGAGGTTCTGGGTTCAAATATGGCTTCAGATATTTCCTATCCCTGTGGCCCTGGGCAAGTTATTTCACCCTGATTGCCTAGCTCTTGTTACTCTTCTGTCTTAGAATTGATACTAAGATTGTGTAGGTAAGGGATTAAAAAAATTTTCTTAAGTCAATAAAAGGAGACAAGGTAATTTGGTGGGAGCCAAGACACTGGGAAACCAGACTGAGATAATTTAAATTGATCTAATAGGAAACAACTCAAAGACATTTTTTTTAACCTTTAGCTTCCATCTTTGAATCAATACTGTGTATGGTTCCAAAGAAGAGTGGTTAAGGGCTAGGCAATGGGGGTTAAATGACTTGCCCAGGGTCACACAGCTGGGAAGTGTCTGAAGCCACATTTGAACCCAGAACTTCCCTTCTCTGGGCCTGGTTCTCTATCCCCCGAGCCACCTAACTCACAAGCATTAACTAAACACCTGCTGTGTGCCAGGCACATGCTAAGCTTTGGGCATATGAAGAAAGGACAAAAAAATAGTCCTTGCTTTCAAGGAACCCACAGTGTAATAGAGAATAAATAGGAGATAATCAACAGAGGGAAGACACTAGCAATAAGGTGGATCCAGAAAGACTCCCTGTGGAAGATGGGGTTTTAGCTGGGATTTGACCAGCCAGGAGATAGAAATGAGGAAGGAGAGAATTTCAATGGAAGGGATTTAGGTCCAGCTGTATATGCAGGATTAAAATGAGAAAAGGCAAGGGTCAGGAAGGCCAACTAGGAAGTTACTTTTATTGCAGTCAGTCTGGTGCTGCTTTAGGACTGCTATGGGGCATGAGCAATAATCAAGCTAGGGGATGCAGTCCACATAGAGTGCTTGATCTGGAGTCACTTTGAAGTCCTGAGTTCTTACTTGCTGTGTGACCCTGGGCAAATCACTTAATAACATGTCTGCTTCAGTTCCCTCATCTATAAAAGAGGGATAAAGAAAAGCATCCACCCCCTAGAGGTATTATGAGGATCAAATGAAATAATGTTTGTAAAGTAATGTTAGTCATTATTATCAATATTGATATATAAAGATATATATCAATCTTTTGGATTTGGCTATCAAGTAGTTCTTTATCATTACCTCTCATTCATTCATTCATTCATTCAGTCAATTGCCAGGCATTTATTATGCACCTACTAATTGCCAGACATTGTGCTAGGTACTGATGGTACACATGTGCCAAGAATGGGACAATCCTTACTTGTTAATTTGGCAAAACCAATTCTGATGATTATTTTCCAGGCTACAACTCTTTTTATTTTTTATTTTATTCTTTACAACCCTTACTTTCTCTCTTAGAATCAATATTGTGTATTGGCTCCAAGGCAGAAGAGTGGTAAGGGCTAGGCAATGGGGGTCAAGTGACTTGCCCAGGGTCACACAGCTGGGAAGTGTCTGAGACCAGATTTGAACCTAGGACCTCCCATCTCTAGGCCTGGCTCTCGATCCACTAAGCTACCCAGCTGCCCCCACCTTACAACTGTTTTTTAACAGCTCAGGTCCTACTTCTCTGCAAAGCTGACTCCTATGCATTCAGGAAGATAGAAAAGCTGTTTACTGTCCATTTTCTAGCTTAGTCTTAAAGAACTTTGAAGACACATGACATTCTACTGTTAATGATCTGATTTCCTTCAAGAAATCACTTTCCTTGCCACTCCAGGGTAGAACAGGACAGCTGTTCAACATCTGGTTGGCAACACCACACAATTGCTGAGGTCAGAAAAAGAAGTTCCTTATTGTCCCTGAATGGCAATAAGATGTAGGAAGGCTGGATATATACATAGTCAGTCCAGCCAAGACAAGACAGAAGTTCCAGACTTTGAGAATCTGAATTCTGCTGATACTGCTATTCTGTTTGTGTTCACTGCTTTCCTCTCACCACCAACCATCATAACCCTTAGATATAATTGTTCCTACCAATATTCGGTACTAGAAATCATCTCTTCTTTACTGAATAGTGATCTAATATTTCTATAAAGAACCCCAAGAGTCCTAACCTCCTGCCCATCTCCAGAGACTCAGGATGTTTATAAGAATATCGATGTGAGTAGAAAGAGGACTGACCCTGGAGTCAGAGGACTTGAGTTGCAATTAGCTCTCATCCTTTCCAACAGTGTGACTTGAAAACCAAGTCTTTTCTGGACCTTAGTTTCCTCATCTGTAGAAGGAAGGAGTTGGATTAGATGACCACTGAGGCCCCTTACATAATTCTAGATATAGAAGCCTTATATCAAACAGTAATGATTCATACTTTTTTAATAATAACTCATTTCTATAAAACTTGAAGGCTTACAAAGTCCTTTCTTCATATAAGCCTGTGAAGTAGGTATTGCAGGCATTAGCAATACTACTTGATGAAGAAACTGAGGCTTATCTTGCTCAAAGGGGTCAAATGAGCATAGTGAGTTCTGTTGTTGTTCAGTAGTGTCTGACTAGAATCGATAATGGAATGGTTTACCATTTCTTTTTTTCCAACTCATTTTACAGAGGAGGAAACTGAGTCATACAGGGTTATATGACTTGTCTAAGGTCACACAGTTAGTGTCTAAGGCCAGATTTGAATTCCAGTCTTCCTGGCCAAGTGCTCTATCCACTGTACCACCTAGCTCCCTGATAGTGAAAGAATCACCCTCATTTTAGAGAAGAAGAAACAAACTCAGGTCACTCAGAGAGCACTGAAGTAACTTGGACACCCAGCTGGGGACTATCAAAGCTGGGATGTGAAAATAGCTCTTTCCTGATTCCAAGACCAACACTTTTTACACCTCACCAGGTGGAAACTCTCTTTTTGCCTCAAAGAAGAGTTCAATTATATTTTGCATATGCTATCCCATTGGTCCTCACCACATCTCTAAGAGTTAAGCAAGCAAGGATTTAACAGTTAGGGAAACTGAGGCTCAGCATTCTGATTTGCTCAGTTACCCCATTAAACAAGCAAGCAAGCAACATTTAAGTGCCTACTAGGTACCAAGCATGCTAAAGTGCTGGGGATACAAAAAGAAGGAAAAGACAAATAAATCTTCGCCTTCAAGGAGTTTACAATCTAATGGAGACAACATTCAAACAGATGTGTGTATGTATGTATGTATATA
>NW_025395183.1:0-5447 GCF_016433145.1 Gracilinanus agilis | reverse complement strand
AACTGCACCCCAAAGTTCAAAGTTTGGTCTTCATGGTCATGGTACAGTGAAGGCTTTTCAGACATCTTCATGTGTCCTCACCAAACAAGTTCGTCGTCTAGATTCTGGAGAGATGGCAAGATCCTTATTCTGAAATTATTCTCAAAAGAATTTAAACTTAACATTATAGATTACAAAACATACATTTTCTTCTAAGATTTATACAATTCAATTCCCCGTGGAATTACTCCTAAAAGAGTCAAATATACACATATTTTTACATTATAGAATTTTAAAAAACTTAACAGATATCCCCGTGAGGTAAATCTTAAACACACCTTTTTTCTAAAAAAAAAAAAAAAGGTACCTCAGGTCAGCTAAGGATGGCAAAATACAAAGAATAAAATTCAAGAAAAAAGAAGAAAAAATTAACTTGTGAATGTGCAATTACCCATTCAGGGCCAGGACTTAAGGAAAATGTCTCTCTCTGATCTGACTTATCATCAGCTTTTTAGGGAAGTGAGCCAAAAAAAATATAACCAATCTTAGGTGCTTTCTAGGAATCTAAGTCGAGGGGACCCACGTCCTCTAAAGTTTTAGAAAAGACTAGGACTCCAGGACTCAAACCCCAATTTCCAAGCCCTAAAGTTTTGGCATAGAACTGCAGCAATTATGCAGATCTTAGTCAGTCAAGTCTCTGGCCATGTGCTTTCTTTAGCACTATTAACAGATTTCATATTCCCTTCTGGAATCAGAGAGGCATTTAAATCACAGTCCTATAGGCTCAGGTATTTGCTGTAGAATCAGAAAAAGGATAAATAATGTTTATATATGTACTTCCAGTACAAGATGAGAAAAGGGGAAAATCAATTTCTCTCATTAAAAAATGTTTTAAAAAGTCAAAAAAAAAATATATATATATATATATAGCTTAGAATTAGAAGGTTTATGTTACCCAAAAATGAGACTTTCTGTGAGAGAAAGTGGGTTTTACAAAATAGCAGATTCACAATGCACATTCAAATAGAGTACCATTATTTCCAATAGCACATTTTAAAACAATAAATAATGATGTTCAAAATCATATACTTGTTACAACCTGTAACCCTTGGCAAATGCTGTTATTGCTTCCATAGCAAAGAATATACAGGAGCTCCTTGACTCTCTGTATTTAAAAAAAAATCCTGGGTAGGAAATGCTTCTACCCATTTAAGGCAATAATATCTCTTATAATAAAATATATAAAAGCTTTATCCTTTAAGACAACAATTCTTAAGCATTTAAAGTAAAGTTAAAAAGATCTCCTGTAAAATTACAAGGTAATATTCAAAGCATGGAACTTTTCAAGGTTCTTTGCAATTACCAAGACAGAATAAATTTTAAAGACATGTGCTCTATAAGATGTTCATAGATGGTACATATAACCGCATTGTTTCTGATACAGTAAGCTTTAAGTAAATTAGGAAATATAATAACATCATAAGCAGTAACTTCATTAGCGTAAAATGATTCAGTGCAACAGGAAAATCAACGAAATAAGCAAGATTAATTTACAAAACAAATTAGCAAAATACAGTAAGATACAGTCTCTTTAAAAGTCATTCAGTTCTGAAAGGGTTTTTTTTTTTATAATCAGTCTTTGCTCAAAGTTCTGAGCAGGTATGGGGTGAAATTTCTTCCCCTGAGTTCAGTTTTTAATCACAAGCAAGTCTGAATAGGCCATTCGGCCCCATTAAGGGTAAACGCTAGGTCCACGTTGGGTCAGGTTGTTGGGCTCGGGGCTAGAGAAAAAGTTTTGTAGAAAATGTCCACATGTAGAGCTTGTGTGGGTGGCTAAATTGGGTCTTTAGAGAAACACGTGGAGGGCTAGAATGTCTCCTATAAGAAAGTAGAGAGAAAGGGGAATATACCCAAATCGTTAGAGGCAGGAACTGAAGCACTCTCTGGAGGTCGAGATATGTGCAAGTCAGGACTGGGTTCCTTCCCGGAAATCTCAGGAAAAGCAGCTCGGGGTTCTGAGCTCCAGCAGCACCAGCGAGTCAGGATCGGAGATCACAGGCACTCGAACAATGGTGTAGGCTTTCGGCGCGGCAAGAATGGAGATCAAGTCAGGAGTCAGGAGATCGGCTGTGAGACGAAACTGGCTGGGCACCGGCAGTCCATCAATGCCAGCAAGGGCCACCAGGCCCGGGGCATTGAGCAAAATAATTCACAGCCCAGCGGCAATTAAAACCATTGTCTCTCTTCCCCGTAAAACAGCCTCTAGGCTGGGGAAAATCGGTAGAGGACTGGGCAAGGAAAAAAATCGCTTCTGAGACTTGGGGTCCCAAAGCCGCATGGCTTCTTCCTCTTAGACTATCCAGAAAATTGAAAATTCGATTTCCAAACTTTGTAAGGTTGCCAAAATTATAAATATGAAAAATAATAAAGCCTTGTATAAATATATATATTAATATTTTAATTAAAGCCATGTTTATAGATAAAGTTATCAGACCACCCGCTTGTAAGCATTCAAAACTGCCGCCTCCATTACTGTCTCAAGTCTGCTGGCCAAGAGCCTACTGGCAAAGAGACCACTCCCTCCTAACCCAGGAGATTTAAGCCTTCCCTGCGTCAAGACATCGGCCTCTCCAAGCCCAAAGATCCAGAAAACGGAAACCAGTTGGACCATGTTGGATCACGGGAAATGTAGTTTTGATACATTTCCCCTGTCCATAGAAATATATACACTTTTAGATGGCATTTTCCCAAATTTCACTTTTTCAATTCCCTGTGAGGTCCAGCAAAAAAAAAAAAAAAAAAGTTAGTCCTTTTTTCTTCGCTGGACCTGTAAAAATAAACAACTTCTAAAATTTAGGAATTTGGGGGATAAAAGAAATAGATGAACAAATGGTTAAAATTAGCCGCATTGACAAAAAACCAATTTGGGGCTATCCCCCACTGGCATAACAATGTACAATTAAAACAATACATACAACTCAATTTCAACTCCCCATAGTTCAATCAACTGCACCCCAAAGTTCAAAGTTTGGTCTTCATGGTCATGGTACAGTGAAGGCTTTTCAGACATCTTCATGTGTCCTCACCAAACAAGTTCGTCGTCTAGATTCTGGAGAGATGGCAAGATCCTTATTCTGAAATTATTCTCAAAAGAATTTAAACTTAACATTATAGATTACAAAACATACATTTTCTTCTAAGATTTATACAATTCAATTCCCCGTGGAATTACTCCTAAAAGAGTCAAATATACACATATTTTTACATTATAGAATTTTAAAAAACTTAACAGATATCCCCGTGAGGTAAATCTTAAACACACCTTTTTTCTAAAAAAAAAAAAAAAGGTACCTCAGGTCAGCTAAGGATGGCAAAATACAAAGAATAAAATTCAAGAAAAAAGAAGAAAAAATTAACTTGTGAATGTGCAATTACCCATTCAGGGCCAGGACTTAAGGAAAATGTCTCTCTCTGATCTGACTTATCATCAGCTTTTTAGGGAAGTGAGCCAAAAAAAATATAACCAATCTTAGGTGCTTTCTAGGAATCTAAGTCGAGGGGACCCACGTCCTCTAAAGTTTTAGAAAAGACTAGGACTCCAGGACTCAAACCCCAATTTCCAAGCCCTAAAGTTTTGGCATAGAACTGCAGCAATTATGCAGATCTTAGTCAGTCAAGTCTCTGGCCATGTGCTTTCTTTAGCACTATTAACAGATTTCATATTCCCTTCTGGAATCAGAGAGGCATTTAAATCACAGTCCTATAGGCTCAGGTATTTGCTGTAGAATCAGAAAAAGGATAAATAATGTTTATATATGTACTTCCAGTACAAGATGAGAAAAGGGGAAAATCAATTTCTCTCATTAAAAAATGTTTTAAAAAGTCAAAAAAAAAATATATATATATATATATAGCTTAGAATTAGAAGGTTTATGTTACCCAAAAATGAGACTTTCTGTGAGAGAAAGTGGGTTTTACAAAATAGCAGATTCACAATGCACATTCAAATAGAGTACCATTATTTCCAATAGCACATTTTAAAACAATAAATAATGATGTTCAAAATCATATACTTGTTACAACCTGTAACCCTTGGCAAATGCTGTTATTGCTTCCATAGCAAAGAATATACAGGAGCTCCTTGACTCTCTGTATTTAAAAAAAAATCCTGGGTAGGAAATGCTTCTACCCATTTAAGGCAATAATATCTCTTATAATAAAATATATAAAAGCTTTATCCTTTAAGACAACAATTCTTAAGCATTTAAAGTAAAGTTAAAAAGATCTCCTGTAAAATTACAAGGTAATATTCAAAGCATGGAACTTTTCAAGGTTCTTTGCAATTACCAAGACAGAATAAATTTTAAAGACATGTGCTCTATAAGATGTTCATAGATGGTACATATAACCGCATTGTTTCTGATACAGTAAGCTTTAAGTAAATTAGGAAATATAATAACATCATAAGCAGTAACTTCATTAGCGTAAAATGATTCAGTGCAACAGGAAAATCAACGAAATAAGCAAGATTAATTTACAAAACAAATTAGCAAAATACAGTAAGATACAGTCTCTTTAAAAGTCATTCAGTTCTGAAAGGGTTTTTTTTTTTATAATCAGTCTTTGCTCAAAGTTCTGAGCAGGTATGGGGTGAAATTTCTTCCCCTGAGTTCAGTTTTTAATCACAAGCAAGTCTGAATAGGCCATTCGGCCCCATTAAGGGTAAACGCTAGGTCCACGTTGGGTCAGGTTGTTGGGCTCGGGGCTAGAGAAAAAGTTTTGTAGAAAATGTCCACATGTAGAGCTTGTGTGGGTGGCTAAATTGGGTCTTTAGAGAAACACGTGGAGGGCTAGAATGTCTCCTATAAGAAAGTAGAGAGAAAGGGGAATATACCCAAATCGTTAGAGGCAGGAACTGAAGCACTCTCTGGAGGTCGAGATATGTGCAAGTCAGGACTGGGTTCCTTCCCGGAAATCTCAGGAAAAGCAGCTCGGGGTTCTGAGCTCCAGCAGCACCAGCGAGTCAGGATCGGAGATCACAGGCACTCGAACAATGGTGTAGGCTTTCGGCGCGGCAAGAATGGAGATCAAGTCAGGAGTCAGGAGATCGGCTGTGAGACGAAACTGGCTGGGCACCGGCAGTCCATCAATGCCAGCAAGGGCCACCAGGCCCGGGGCATTGAGCAAAATAATTCACAGCCCAGCGGCAATTAAAACCATTGTCTCTCTTCCCCGTAAAACAGCCTCTAGGCTGGGGAAAATCGGTAGAGGACTGGGCAAGGAAAAAAATCGCTTCTGAGACTTGGGGTCCCAAAGCCGCATGGCTTCTTCCTCTTAGACTATCCAGAAAATTGAAAATTCGATTTCCAAACTTTGTAAGGTTGCCAAAATTATAAATATGAAAAATAATAAAGCCTTGTATAAATATATATATTAATATTTTAATTAAAGCCATGTTTATAGATAAA